>NC_051161.1:30903060-30923060 GCF_013339745.2 Dermacentor silvarum | reverse complement strand
ACAGTGCATTGCGTCCTTTTTCTTCATTGGAATCTTTCGATGTATGACCAAAACACAGCTTACAGTCCAATTGTGCTTGGCTTGCGAAGCCACGCTGCGCCGCCGCCGATGTCGCCGAGCCTGAAAGAAATAATAATAATAATAATAATAATAATAATAATAATAATAATAATAATAATAATAATAATAATAATAATAATAATAATAATAATAATAATAATAAGAAGAAGAAGAAGAAGAAGAAGAAGAAGAAGAAGAAGAAGAAGAAGAAAATTACACTAAGTGCTGAAAGAATTTGACTTCGCAGTTTAAAACATGCTGTGGACCATTGCATTGTAGCACAGGCAACGCTGAAAGTTTCTGAGAACTAGATCAGTGCACGGGAATCTCCGTCGTGCATTAATGAAGCTCCGTGAATGCTTATATCAAGGGGTGGCGCTGCTTTTCTTTCCAAAGTCTAAGCGGCGAGCCAAGGGAAGGAGAGTGCCAGTATATACGACAATTATTCGTCCTCCCACATGCCCTCGCGCGCTTGCTGGCAGCAGTACCTCTTCTGAATGTATGGTGGCCCTCATTTTATCCTCGCTCAGTGAGCGGAGCGCCGGTCTTGGATTCCATGTTTCAACAGATCGAATACCGAGACGTTAAGTGCATGGCGCGGATACTCCCTCGTTTTACTTTCACAGCGTGTTTTATCACACTGCGTTTGAGTTATCAGCTTGTCAGATAACTATCTCTAGTGCGTTGACAAGGCTTTTATGGTGGCCTTCAAGAAGGTTAAATCAACTCTCCTAAGAACATCGATCTTAAATGCTTTATTCGCACGCATTCTCGGATATTCCGCATGAAGAAGGACGTGCATCCGTTATACTTGTTTATGCATAGCTCCTATCGAGCTCCTGAAGCTCCATTACGCGTTAAAAAAAGCGGGCACACCTTTGCGCATCTCCGTACTTGCCGCAAATGACGCAAGTACAGTACTAAAGCGCCTTTATCCACGCGCCACCGCCTTGTAGGCGAAAACGTGTATAGAGGAGTGTTATGCAGTACCGGCATGAGTACACGGCGTGTTGGAATACGTGGACGCCTATAAAAAAAATCAAAGAGAATTCTGAAGTTCTCTGGTGGCATCGGTAACTGACACAAAAATGATTCGCGACTTTTTTTTTTCCTTTTCTTTTGTTTTTCATCTTGTTGCTATACATTCGGTTAATTAGTTGTGTTCGCAGCATTCAAGGAGGAGCGCAACTTTGCAGACGTATAATGTTTGCCAATAGGTGCGCCAAAATCAGCGGACGCCCTATTTTACATTTATGCATGTATGAAAGACAGGACCGGAGGGAGCGTCTACCTTCCAGAAGCACTGAGGTTCAAAGCTAATGAGATCGCCAACTGGTCCGCGGTCGAGATGAGCAAGATACATTTAGTGTCGGGGGGGGGGGGGGGGGGGGCGAAAAAGAGATGGAGCCACAGTTCTAGCATAGGTAACTTTACGACATAAGATAGAGATGGGCAAAGTGCTAGACTGCAATGGACATAAAATTGATTACCTCAAGCAGGCTATAGGTGACTATTTGTCGCCGCCGCGTTTCAAAAGAAATGTTATATCATCGTCAAAAGCTGTGGTCAGTCATAGTGCCAGATTTTGCAGGACAAGGCCAACGGGTTGATTCTATACAGGCATAATTAAGGAGTTCCGTCTGCCATCGATTGCCAGCCCCGCCATAGGCACAAGCGCAATTGAGCACACTCCACTCACCGGAAAAGTTGCTCCACTTTCCGTGCTTTAGTGTTCGGAAGCCTGATATTGATGACACCACGGCTGCGACGCCTAGCACGGCTCTCAATACGTAGCCTTTGACGTGCGAACGGTTAGAGCGCCTGCGACGGTGTTGGATGAGAAGTAATGTTAATTAGACAGGAGGCCTTCTACATTGTGCGACGAAGACCACTTCAGCCATGCGAAGACGGCAGTTGCAAACCCTGCATTATTATTATTTATTATTACACATGCTACGTACTACGACGGACTTCGGAAGCGACTTATAATTCCGATGAATTACTGTACGTATACCTACCTACGAGACCGGGGACAAAATACTGTTGTTTTACTTACCTCCGTCCTTCATTTTCTGAAGGAGATAACAAGAAAGCCGCTGTCACCAAGTACTTGTGTTCTTATCAGACGATCTGCAGTATGACACATGTTAATTCTCGCAGAATGCGCGCGCGCTATCTATACTCTGAGAGATAACTGTTGACAGGCAGAAACGCAGTCGTTATTGAAGAACACTATCTTTTTACGAACAATATCTGCGCTTTTATTTTTCTTCAATGTCATATTTCAAGAGTTAGTCATGGGCAATTTGTTAACGACACCAGCGTTATTCTATTGGAGGAAAGTTTGTGTGCGTGGGGGGGATTCCCGAAACTATTCGGGAATCGGCCGCCCACCGCCCCCCTTTAGAGCTGCTCTTGAGGAACGCTCACACTTATTTATAATATACAGGTATTACACGTGATAACTTTAGAGAGTACAGCTTTCTTCTTTTTTTTTTTCTTTAGCGAGTATGTAACAGCCTCATCAAAAAATAAAAAAAATCCGGATCTATTACTCGATGCTCCGGTGAGAATGGGCTTAAGAGCCCTGAAAGACAAAGTAATTTTTCCCCTACACTGAGCTGGGCGTATAGTATAAGCCCCAGATCTGCTCAGCCATACCTCTGGCCATACAAAGTAAGTCACGAACACTTTTGATGAAGGCAGTACGTGACGAAGAATTTAAAGTCACGAAATCGCTCCTGTTCCCTTGCGTAAGGTTTTCAAGGCATAATCAGGCATACAGCTTCACGTTGTGATCGCCTTGTATGCAGGTAGTTGCTGCGCCTATGTGCTAAACTGCGGACAGTGTTTCGAGTACTGCGTGCGCGGACGACTGCTGCTTTGTACTGCCGAAACGCGCAGACGCACCTGGGCAGTCGGCACGGGTCTCTGCGGTCGTATCCATGACTTTGGGCGGCGAGGCACGCGTCTACGTTCGCTGCCCCGCCTGTTACTTCTTCTTCTGCCTCTTCTCGCGCTGCCGACACATTCCTGATGAGCGGGCGATGCCGAAAAGCGCCTCTCAACTTGATAGCTTGATGAGTATTAATTCTCTATCGGGCTCAAAAAAAAAAAAGAAATGAAAAAAGAAATGAAAAAAGAAATGAAAGACGCTGCAAAAGAGTGCTAACGTGGCTGGTCGGTGCATTTTGCTAAATAGAATAACGGTGCATATGACAGGACAAACTGAAAGAATAGATGAAGCACTGACTGCGAACCAGTGGTTCCGGAAAGGATAGATAAAGAGGGGGGGGGGGGGGGGGGGGGGTTGAGTGGAGGTGAGCCCACCTACACGTTCCATTGCAAGGGGCACTGCCCCCCCCCCCCCCCCTCCCTAGTCCCATCCTATATAGTGTACATTAAACGTTCGTTTCTCTCTCTCTCTATCTCTCTCTCTCTCACACACACACACACACACACAAAAGTCACTGACGATTGCGATACTTCCTAATGCGAAATTTGAGCGCCGCCTATACGTGTTTTCATTTCGCGATACATTGAGGCAAAGAATTTGAGAGAGACATGTATGCGATATACTGAGGAAAAGAATTTAAGACCGAATTCTTCACCGCACCGACTGGCAGTGGGCCAGTGCCATCAGTGCCTTCGCAGAGGGAGAGGCGGTATGGGAAAGATAGCATGATGAGCGGCATCAGAGTCAGCTGTGGAAGCAGACGACGTCAAAGGCGCGAGTAGTGGCACGAGTGCGAGGGGCAGTATGGGAACGCTGGCATGATGAGCGCATCAGAACCAGCTGTGGAAGACGACGCAGAACGAGCGAGAAGTGGCACGAGCGCGTTCGCGCGGTTACGCCGAGGGACGCCGACGCTCCACCCAGGAACGGGCGCCTAAGAGCTGCGCTCAAAAAATTGTTTAGTCAAAATGAGCCCCAGCTCCTGCTTCCACACTTAAATTACACATCCGGAGCCCCTGGAACTCGAGACCGTTCGCAACAGAATGTGCCCACCAAACGGTTATGGAACACATTTTCAAAAGGTCTTCGACTGCAGAGTTTACTTATCCGTGCTGAAAGGCTGAGAGTCCTTCGACTGATATGGATACAGTGCACTAGAATATGTAGACTGGAGTCAGTCGAAGGTGTCAGACAAGCACGAAAGGAAATAGTGTTCTGTAAAAAGGAAAAAAAAAAAGTTTGCGGCCGTGCAAGCCTGCACACTTATTATTTTCCCGACGATAGACAATCTACATTATCCTTGAAACGAACTTTTTCTACCTCTGTGAGGTTTACTATTTAATTCCCTCAAGCTTCCCTATTGTCCCTGCCTGTGGCAAGACATACTTGCTGCCACAGTGACAAAACCACGCGCGGTCACAACGTTGGCGTGATGAAGACCGCACAGATCTAGGGGAGCGAATGCTTCCGCTGCCGCTCACTTCAACGCATCTCCAAAACTTTTGAGTACGCGACCTCCAGCCCTAGGCGCCTGGGAATACAGTGCACATGGAGCCACCAGCCATCGCGGCTCGCGCAACGTTTGCACCCACAGGAGATTATTTCCAAGATCAGGAGCGGGCGATGTAGGCGCTAGGCCATGCGGACAGCCATGTGCAGAAACGAGCGCTTTATCACGTGACTGACCTGCAAGATTGAGAGCGCATCTAGCCACAATCCTTTCTGGTTCACCCTCGCTCGCTTTCTCTCGCACCAACAGCATATGATGCGTGGGGCGCGATAGGATCTTATCGTACTTGGACTTTATAAGGAACCACACGCCGACACCGAACACGAAAATTCGCCTGGGGCGTATGATTGCGATTGCACTAAAACACAAGAACTGACTCGCACGCATTATTACTTCTTTAGCACCAGAGTTGCAAGAAGGGCATCATACGTGCCCTTTAGAAGCAGTAAAAACCACTATAGAGAACATAATCACAAAATAAAAATTAAAAAAACCACCGGCCCTTCCCCTGTCGAGAAAATGGGGGTTAGCGAAGCTTGTCGTGTGTATACCTGACCTACTATTTTTCCTTCCCTTTCCTACTACTTCTCCTTCCCTTTCGTACTACTTGTCCTTCCCTTTCGTGCAACTTTTCCTTACATTGCGTTGTACGATTCTCTGCTCGTCGCTGTTGTCGCTTGCGTTCGATGTCTCAAGTTTGCTCGGCGGCATGGTTAGCAGCATTCGCCTGCCATTGGCGCTTGCGTTCCACTAGAAATACAAACATGTAACCAATAATTGAGAAACGCTCATACAGCGTCGGCATTAACCCACTGCTAAACCCCGGGGCCGCACGTTTCAGCTTCGCTGGTTAACCATCTATACGGAGTGCTTGGGCGGTATTTTTTTTTCTTCTTCTTCATCTTCAGAGTAGTATTGCAACGCTGAGTTAGGTAACAAGGTAACAGCACAATACATCTAAAACCAGAGCAACTGACAATAGTGGAATTTAATGGCTAATGTAGTGGTTTCCATGCAGATCATTCTTAACGTGAAGCTTTCCTTGCATTAAAACAATTGTACGCATTGCTTTTCTGTATAGCGTTCAACCGCTTAGTATGAATTCCATATGGATCAATATTATGGATGATGATGACAAAATGCATTTATTGAGGGATGGCCCGAAGACCTGTTATGCGGAATCGGAAGGGGAGAGGAGTATTCAGAGCCATCCTAGAAGCTGCGCGTCCTTGGCGAAACCTAAGAGCGAGTCCAAATCGAATGGCCCTGTCGGAATCCGCTGATCCAGTTGCTGGCCTAATCCACTCCTCGTAGGACGACACTCGCACCGCCCTCAGGTGGCAGTCCCGCTGCTTAGCGTAGCGCTGGCACTCCCAAAAACTGAAGGACGCTAAGCTTCGCCTTTAAGAGCAGAACGCGATAGCGTTATCGGGACCCGTTCGCATCGCATCGTTCGCCTCATGAAAGTAGGCTTTATTCACTGCAACACAGAACTTGGGAAAGCCAGCTTACAAAGACCAAGCTTACACCGATTCCCTTAAAGTCGGCTTCACTTTTAAACAGAAATGCATTACTGAGAAGACGGTTTTTCAGGGGCAATATAAGTCGTCTTATATTAAAATGTGAAGGCCCTAGGACCTTTTTTTAGTATTTTATTCATTGTTTGCTATTGCCCCGACGCGCGCGCGTGTCCAAAACGCATTTCTCAGGCCAAGTGCCAATTTGACTTGCCGTAGGGAGCCTACGTACATGCAAGCGCCGTTCGCTAGCATGTACGTTCGCTTGCATGTAGGCTCCCAAACTTGCCGAGGATGCCAGAGCGATTTTCGCAACTAGGCTCCCCGAGTGAGCCGGTGTTATGGTAGAAATGCTGGCAAAGCAGGTTTGTGTTTAAGTTTCCTCGTAACAGAATTATGTTTTCTCGTACATTCAAATAACAGTTCGACACTACCATGTCTGTAGGTTGTGCTTAAATTGTACTTTATCATTTTTCTGACGGATTTCACTGTGAGAAATTCAATTTTGGTTCCCCAACACCTTGCACTACGACGAAGGGCCTGCGCGGTCAGGATGGTTGCGGATGATTTTCTCCGCCACGGACGTCGACATGCAGGCCGACGCCGGATTTTCTGCGACACGGGGCCCTTAACGTTATCGCGTTAAAACATATAGGATGCGGATGGTCGCATAGCCACGCCGCAGTCAGGGCACCTGTGCGGCGCCTGGGGTGCTTCTCGGTCCTCGGAAGCTGTCGAGGGGCCAGGTTCCTGCGACGGAAGAGAGTCAGGAGAAGGGGAAGGAGGGCGTCTCTCCCGGCTTGACTAGGGAGCCTACATACAACAGCGCTTGAATGTAGGCTCCCTAGGCTTGACCGGTACTACCACCACCACTCCAGCACTTTCGGAGTGAGGACGAAGCCTATGCGGCAGCAGCACCTGCCCCGACCTGTGAAGAGACCCGCGGGAAGTGGGTTTGGGTCTGACTTGCACGGAGTTTCCTCTTGCGTCGGTTGGCTGCTGCTCTAAGAGCTCTCTCTGCGTGATACGGTGGTCCTTTTGTCGTGCTGCTTGTGCTGGTGCTGAGGGTTTCTGGATGATCCCGGGAGACGACGCGGTTGATGATGATGATGATGATTTATTGGCATCCCCTTTGAAACGGGGCGGCGACAAATAGTCACCTAGCCTGCTTGATTTAATCAGGTATACTATACATGTTCTTTATCTTGCATTTTTGTATACCTATCATTATTTTTCTTTTTCAAAAATTTACCTTGTACCGCTGCCTATGATTTTAAGAGATCAGGTCGCATCCATCTTTTCCCTACTTTTTTTCCACCAGTACTCTAATCGTCTCTTGCTGATCTCTACGGCTGATCTGTTTATGTTTCCTTCCACTTTAAACCCAAGCGCTTCTGGGAGTTGCACGTTACCTACGGTTCTCGCTGGGTGGATCCCGTCGCATTCCATTAGGATGTGCTGAGTGGTCTCTGGATCTTTACTGCAGCATACACATGTCTCATCTAATTCCGAATATTTGTTCCGATATGTTTTCGTCCTTAGGCAACCGGCTCGAGCCTCAAATAGCAAGGCACTGCCCTTTGTGTTATCGTACAGATTTTCCCTTCTAATTTCTTTCTTCTCATTCTTGTAAATCTCCATTGTCCTTTTCGTTTCCATTCTTTGCATCCAATTCACGGTCTCTATTTCTCTCACTTTCTTTCTGATGACCCCTGGTTGTCTATTTACAGTTTCGATTATCCTGTACTTGGTTGCCAACTTCCTTGACCTCTTCCTCCATTCTGTGTCCACGCTTTTCATGTAGAGATACTTGTGCACTTTAGCCGCCCATTTATTTTCATCCATGTTCCTGAGCCTTTCTTCAAAACTAATTTTGCTTTGTGCTTCTCTGACTTCAAAAGAGGCCCAACCCATGTCTCCATGCACTGCCTCATTTGTCGTATTACCGTGTGCTCCCAAAGCCAACCGGCCTACTGATCTTTGGTTAACTTCCAAACCCGCCAATATATCCGATTTTAAGCATATAATGGCATTTGCGAATGTTAGCGCTGGCACCATTACTCCTTTCCAGATTCCACGCACCACCTCATACTTATTGTGGCCCCACAGTGCTCTGTGTTTCATTAATGCTGCATTCCGCTTCCCCTTTATTTTCAGATTATCTTGGTGGTTGCTTGAGTAATTCTTTCCTTCGTTTATGTGTACGCCGAGGTACTTATATTGCTTCACTATGGGTATTACTTGCTGTTGAATTGACACCACGAAGTTACTCGTGTGCTCATTAAAGATCATAATCCCTGATTTCTCTGTGCTAAACTTAAGGCCTAGATTTGTCGCTGCGTTCCCACAGATATTCGCAAGTATCTGTAAATCTTTTTTATTGTCCGCTAGTAGCACAATGTCGTCTGCGTACATCAGTCCAGGGATCTTCTGTTGCACCATTTGTCCATTACGCATGTAGGATAAATCAAAACCTAATTCGCTGTTTTCCAGTCGTCTTTCTATGCCCTTGACGTAAAGCGTGAACAACAATGGTGACAGAGGGCATCCTTGCTTCAATCCTTGGTGAATTCCCACCATTTCATTTCCTTTTCGGCCTTCCCATGCCACTTGTACTTGGTTGTCTCGATATATCTCCCTCAGCAGCTCCACGAAATCGTCATCTATGCCTTCGTATTGAAGAATATCCCACAACAATTCCCTGTCTATGTTGTCATAAGCTCCTTTAATATCTAGAAATGCTATCCATAAAGGTCTTTTCTGAGCTATTGAAATCTCTATGCACTGAGTTAGTACAAACATATTGTCTTCTAAGCGTCTGCCTGGCCTGAACCCATTCTGTAGTTCCCCCAATACACCGTTTTCCTCCACCAAAGAAGGGCGCGCGCCGCCTCGTGGGCTCTCTCATTTCCCTCGATGCTCTGGTGACTAGGGATCCAATGAAGTGTTGCAGTGACACCGCGGGCCTCCGCATGTCTGGAGGCCTGCTTCTTCTTCTTTCTGGGGTTTTACGTGCCAAAACCAGTTCTGATTATGAGGCACGCCGTAGTGGAGGGCTCCGGATTAATTTTGACCACCGTTCTTTAACACGCACTACAACGCAAGCACATGCGCGTTTTTGCATTTCGCCTCCATCGAAATGCGGTCGCCGTGGCCGGGATTCGATCCCGCGATCTCGTGCTCAGCAGCGCAACGCCTTAGCTGACTAAACCACCGCGGCGGGTAATTGGCCTGCTTCACTAGGAGTACTTCTGATGAGGCTGTGTGGCGAGACTTACAAGCATGCAGCGCATATGCACAGGCGATTTCTAAAAATTCCGTAAAAGCTAAAAATGAACACCCTGTATAATTTTTACAGTGAAGCTGTTATTAGGTTTTAGGAGATCGTGTCCGAGTGTAGAAACGCCACGTGACCTAGCGGGAAAGGAAAAGAGCTCGACCCTGTGAGAATGCTGAGAGAGGGTGCGCACGAAAAGAACAGGGAGGGGGGTTGACGTAAGCCGCGCCGTCCAATACTCACATTGGAGGGGGAGAGCGTGAGGCGCGCCAACCAATGGCGGTGTACGAAAAAAGTAGGTCAGCGGAGGAGCGGGGTGAGAGAGGAGTTCGCGTTAGCGTTGGTTGTATATGCGGAGCTTTGGTCAAGGTCTGTATGGGAACACGCTAGGAACGTCGTCATCCGTGGACGCCGACGCGTCCCATCCCCCGTAACGCGCTAGGAACGTCATCACCCGTGGAGGCCGAGCCAGTTCTTTCAGAGCGGACATTGTTTAGTCATCGTCTAAGTGTTAAAAAATACCCCATTGCACGTGCTACTCGGAGCCGGCACCGAATCCTCTTTCCCGATTACGTAGCTAAGGGTTTACTAGCTACGTACGGTTACTAGCTAGCTTTACCATTTTGTAGCCAAATTCCACATAGCAAGTTCCCAATAAAGCTAAACCCCCAATATAGCAAATCCCACCATAGCACCAGGTTCGCTGGACTTTCCTCTTCACAGGGTTGAAGGGTTCTGACAAATATATTTATAACATGCACTTGGTAAGTGTGTGTACTAGATGATAAAAATACCTTGAGGACAAACAAAGCCGAAATGTTCTGTCGAAATTGTGATCAAGTTGGAAGAAATAGGGTTTTGACTCGTATTGCGGCTTCATTTTTGCAATGTAGCGGTTCACGTAAAAATATGGCTGATTCAGCATATATATAGTATGCTTCGTAGCCAATTTATTTAGAATGTGAGTAAATCTTGATTTAGACGAGAGTAAAAATGTTTGAACTTAACAATCTCAAGGTTCCTGAATTTTCCTTCGATCACAACATATACACTACAGTTAATAGCTTCAGAGTTAATATTTGTAATTAACTAGTTATTTATAGGGATTTAAGGTAATGTAATGTTCACTTCACCAAGGAATATATCTCCGGCCGTAAAATTGTAATAATACTAAAATGATTTTTGCAATTTTTCTGAAGTTATATAAAAAACATTCGAATACAGCTTGTAAGCACTTAAAATTGTCATTCTAATTAATATTAAGACAAAGCGCCCAGTAAATAAAAGCCTTGCAATCGGCCGCGCAACGCTTGAAACAGCAAAGCTGCATGGGCAATCATAGCCCAACATTTTCCGGAAGTGCACGCAAACTTTTCTTCTTATTACTCATGATGATGATAATTTCTTTTCGCGCGTCTCGAACTTACGGCCATGACTGCGCGTTGCATAGTGCAGCTTGCAACACCGACACCGCGTTCCAGAAGACCCACTCCGTGAATGCGTCTCTCTCTCTCTCGCGCTCATAGCGCGCAAAACCTTTTCACCTCGCAGAGCACGAGCGTACGAACGCGCCAGCTGTGGACGAAGACGACGACGCTCGAACGCAATCATAAGTTCGCATAAATGCACGTTCGGCAAGCGTGTAGCCTAGTGGTTACGACACTCGCTTTGGGACCGGGCGTACGCGGGTTCGAATCCCGCCTAGGTAGGAAAGTGTATTAACAGCGAAGCTGTTCAAGCCAGCCGTAATTTGTGGTGCGTATCAAGAAACTACCAAGAAAGAAAATAAAATACACTTTCAGGTGAAGAGGTTTTGCGCGCTATGAAAGCGAGAGAGAGACGCATTCTCGGAGAGGGTCTCCTGGAACGTGGTGTCGGCATTGGAACGCGGTGTCGGTCAACGTTACTAGATCCTTGTGTCGGTGTTGCAAGCTGCGCTATGCAACGTGCAGTGACGGCCTTAAGTCAGAGACGTACGTCGAACTGAACGCCGCTGAGCTGTCCTTCGAGTTATGAACTCCTTATGAGTGAGCGAGCGTGTTGAGACGCTGTTTGATGTGGCATTACCTAGGCGCAATTAGAACGTAATCGAGGGCTTGGGCGGACGAGGAACGCGTGGATAACACAGGCTATGTAGCGGCTGTGACACAGGCTTCCAAGTGCAAGGGTTATTTGGTGTTGCGGCGATGCCCTCTCTAGCTCTCACGCAACACCTGGCGCGCTACTGTTGCAGTAGGTGTTCCCTTTCGCCCACTCTGCTCCTTCGAGGCGCGCTCGTACCGTGGCGTCGCAGCCAATCGGAACTCCGTCGAGGTGCGCTCGTGACGTGGCGTCGCAGCAAATGGGAATTTAGGTGCCGCTTCGCTGCTACAGACGCCGGCTTTCTCGCCATTCGACGCTTTCGCGTCAAAAACTGTTCTCGCTGAAAAAAAACTTTTAATACCTGCTAAATAAATTGGCACCAAAGCGTATATACAGTATAGGCCATACTTTTACTTGGACCGCTACATCGCGAAAATGAAGCAAATGAGTCAAAACGCTAGTTTCTTCCAACTTTGCCACAATTTTAAGAGAATGTTTAGGTATTGCATGTTCATAAAGTATCTTTATGGTCTACTATACATATCTCCAGAGCCCATATCAAATATATATTCCCCAAGAAACAGTTATTTTTATATATAAAATGTTAAAAATGCTGCATTTTGCGATTACTTCTTTTAGCAAAAAGTACTGTAAATTGAAACAAAATGTAAAAAACAACTACAGCAATTGAACATCGCTGTCTTTATATTAAAGAAAATAAGTTTCTCAGGAATAGACCAAATCAATTTTTTATGAATTATTGTGCATGGCAGTTTCACTTTTGTGCGCCAATTTCGAAGCACCCTCACAGTATCAGAAAAACAATATTTTGGGGAAAAAATTGCTTCAATCAATACATTGAGGTTAAATACTATGATTTCTTTCAGGAGTAACGGAGACGGTGGAAAGAACACTTGGTACACTTGAGATTGAATGACCCATATTATGTGTATGAATTTTTGTAATGATCTGCATATGTTTGCAGGGCATTTAGTCTGAAGAGAGCAAGCAAAATATGAAATATTTATGGTTACACACTTGAATTCTAGCACTTTAAGTGCTTTGAGGCTACAATTGAGCATGACAAAACGTCTTGCTACTGTTTGCTACAAAGTACAAGTCCACCACATATTCTGAACTTGTATTTTCCAGAACCCAAGTTAGTCTTTTTCAAGCAGTGAGAATATTACCACGATACTCACAGTGCACAAATTAGTGATCGGCTATGCACTTGAGAATTTCGAGAGCATATGTCACTCATATGTGGGATACCTTGACAAAAAATGCTTCTGCTTTAAAGGTTTCTAGACAGGCACACTAGTTATCGAGAAGCTTGCTTCAAAACACGGCTAGGACTCTTTCGCCTTGCAGGAGAGTGGCTTGCATACCTTCTGTGCTCTTACTCATCCCGCACGCCCCCTCCAACAGCCTCCATGTCTGTGCTCATGTAACAGTTGAGGTTGCACTTCCGTATAGTAGTGCAAGGTTAGTAACACCAGCAAGCTATTGTCACAGTGATGCACACACAGATACATGCACAACTGGGGCCACAACGTGACCTACGGTGAAATGCCAAAGAAAGAAAAGCTATTTGTCACAACGAACACTTTTATTTAACAACAAAATCATTTTTTTGAACTGTGGGAAACCCAGTTGCCATGTCTCAGTCATTGTGCCTTGAACCTAAAAGAGAAGAGTGCATGATTAGCATAACTATAAATAGAAAATGACTACTAATTACCAAAAGCGTGCCTCAAGTTGGCCAGTGTACTAAGGCGAGGAAATGGCTGCTTTTCTGGGCAGGTGCCGTATGGATCATCATAATCCACGTTGAACACTGCTAAGCACCCCTTGGGATTCAGATGCAAGAACTGGTTGGCCTACAGGAGAACACATGCAAAGATATTACGATTGAGTGATAATACATGAAAATTTTAATTTATCACTTTAAATCTCAACAACCAAGAATGCCTTTGAACGAGAACAGATGGGTGCATTGGCTACGATATACGGCACACACATCAAGAGCCCACGGGGATATTTGTAACATGAATGACCCTTATATTCAAATTAACTGCATAAATGAATTTATAATCTATAACTGTAGGTATGACTGTGAACATGACTACCACGGACAGCACCCGCGAATTATGCATGGTTATTAACATTTCGATGTGTAGCACATCCGATGTTAGTTCAAATTGAATGACATGATGCCGTGCAAGACAGGGTTTTCCAGTACACGCGTGAAGTTTACTGATAGTGCCAGTGTTCATTACTAGATGGTACAGCTGGCAGAGAAGAATAAGTTATAACTTATTGCCACTTTGCCACTTTCACCTAGCTTTTCTTTTATATAATGCACGGGACATTCTTGTACACTCACCTTCATTGTAAGCGTCCTCGGTACTTCAAATGTGCGTGTGACAGTGACATCAGAAGAGATGGCCGACAACCATTCCCAGTTTACCGTTGCTTTAGAACTTATCTTAACACAGGCCTGAAAGAAAATGTTTCGTTTACATTTAGGACATGACATTTATGATATTAAATGACATGCAACAGAGTAGCATAGAATGTTCCTTTATGCAAACCTGAAAGGAAACTGTCCCTTGTAGATGCAACATTTCAGAGGATCGAGTTCTACTATTGTGCATGGGTCAGCCATTCTTATAGTGTCATCTTGTTGTGAGACTTCAAAGTTGAGTCAGAACAGTGTTTCTCTGGAAGTCTTAAAACTCTCCTAACTCTTATTCTAGTACAGACGAAGCAATAAGGTTGGTCTCAATGGATTCCTTGAATAATGCAGAAACTGTTTGCAGCAGTGTGACTATCACCTCCAGAGCCGGTGAAGAAGGCGACAGCTCACATGCATGTAGCGCGAGAAAAAGAACACACTAGTGCTCTCAACCTGAGCGGCCACGGTATCTTCCGCTCCCGAGATCCCGTGGCACCATGGCTGGCTGGTCTAAATAAACCGTGGCCACGGCAGCTGCCTCTTCGCGCCGCCCCCCATATTTGGTGACGCCGGACAACCGAGCCCAGCCATGCCAGCCTCAACGCAGCGACTCTACCAAGGCAAGAGTGACGTTTCCACACGCGGTCTGCCTACCACACGTTAATAGCCTGTTTAGCGAAAACTGAGAAACTTAATTTTTGCAAGCTTTTCCAGAAATTTATGTACATGGAGTTTGCATAGAATTAGATCTGATGAGATTAACAAAAATGGACTTGTTCAAAATAAGCACAAAAAATATGTATAGCGAAGTTTTGAGCACCATAACTGAAAGAACAAAGATTTTTAAAATTTGGTTAAGACTATAGGCTCCCCCCTTAAGCAGTACCAAGAAATATAGAGGGGGGAGGGCTAAAATATTTAGTAATGTGTCATGCCCAATACGCTAGCCTGTAACTGCCTATATTCCACTCACTGTCTATGTGGGTGCATATCATGGCAACAGATCATGCAACATGCTGTGTTAAATTTAACATTTTAGCAAGAATGCGATGAGCTGCCCCGAGAGGTCCGATGCAATACCACACAAGCACTCTGGCCAAAGCTAGTTCGAGCATAAATTTTCAGTTCATCCATTTTTATTTTGTTTCTGCATGACAACATGATGACAATGATGACAAAATGATGACCATGATCCCAGTAATGGTCAATTACAGGGTAGCTATCACGATAATACATTGACCCATGGTGATTACTGCAAATGCAACTGCAAATGCAACTGGAAAGCCCCTTTACCAACAAGTAAAACCTCACTAATTTGACCCTTATAAATTCAGAAAATGGATAATTCGGATTTGTCCTCTAGTCCCAGCCTGCGTACGCATTATTTAATCTAATTACACCCTCTTTAATTTTGACATATTCGGCCACACACCGGTTAATTCAAAAAAATTTGAGCTCAGTGAGCGCGAAGTGCCACAAAAGAGCGTCCAACCTAAATGAAGCGGTGGAGTTTGCATCCCCTTAGTGGGGACTCCGCCATGTGGCTTCATAACTACATAATCATCATCCATGACCACACTTTCATTCGCAGTGGTTTCGGTAAACAGTAGCTTTGCTTTGAACTCTGTGCACGCGTAAACCACGTTGCCTTCGGAACTGCATGGTCCCCATCCATGATAGTGCCGATAGCGACCACAGTTTCATCCGAAGCTGTTGCGGCAAAAACTGCATAGTTTCGTTTTGACTCAGTGCAATGGCTGCACGCGCAATATCACAAACGCGACGGAAGCTGTCGAGGATGAAAAGAGCCAGCTATATTAGATTAACAACAGACTATCTGTTGGCGACCAGCTCACTGCCAAAAAAAATAATCGGGATGTGCGCAAGGTATAGTGAAAGCGTGTCTCGGATGAAGACAAGCGCCGCAGCTGCGCTGCAAAGGAAGTCACGAGGCCTTGGCCACTGCAAGCGGTAATCAGTCATGAGATAACGATAATTGCAACTTCTGCACTGCTCGTGCAAAACAGAAATAGGATTAGATGATTTATTCATTAAGTACATGCGTGTTGACGTAGTAACCATGCTTTTCTTATACCCTTGATAATTCGACATTCGGCTAGCTAATTCAGAAATTTTTTTCGGTTCTGTGAAATCCGAGGCTTTACTAGAGCTATCACTGTAGAAGAACATCTTACCGTGTGTTAGGGGCACCGATACGAAAATAGAGGCACTTTCTGGAGGTTGCAACTTTCCATGGATGCACATATACACATGTGGAAATAATAATAATAATAATAAAGACACCCATTACAGCATCAAAGTATGGTACTCAAAAGAAAATCACACTAGATGATCCTCCCGACAGCTTGATTTTGCGTATAAAGCCAGAGGCTATGCTGTCATCATCAGCTATTGCACATCGTTGGCTTGTTCCCCATTTCTCACCTGT
The DNA here is from genome assembly GCF_013339745.2 of Dermacentor silvarum. Taxonomy (NCBI): domain Eukaryota; kingdom Metazoa; phylum Arthropoda; class Arachnida; order Ixodida; family Ixodidae; genus Dermacentor; species Dermacentor silvarum. Next base: position 30,906,751 of record NC_051161.1, on the reverse strand, counting down.
GAATAGTCCTCCCACTCTTCACGGATGCAATGGTCTCCAACATGCGCAAGTCTGCTTGTTCGGAAACGCTGAACAGCCAGGTTTACAGACATACAAACCACAGCGTGGTGTCGTTCATATCGGGATATGGTTGCCTGCAAAGTGATTCATCTTCATTTAGTGCAGGGAATGGACTAGTCGTTTAGTTTGGCTTGCCAACAGTGGCGCACCGACAGGGGGGGGGGGGGGGGATTTGGGGGTTGTAACCCCCCCTGAGGCCGAGTTAACCCCCCCTTTTGTTTAACCCCTTTTCTTTCCTTGCGCCTTTGAGTACTACAACTAAGATGTAAGACGCGCAGTCGTTTGCACACTTGCAAACTTAAGCAAAAAGCACATTTTTTGACAATTTCCCGTGAAGAAATTGAAATTAGTGCTGTTTAGATGGTATTGGCAAACTTAGGCAAACTGTCAACCCCCCCCCCCCTGGCAGAGATCCTGGGTGCGCTACTGCTTGCCAAGAAATACTGCTGTGATGGTAGGCATGATAATATTGTTGAGAGAAATCAGTTTGTATAGAATTACTAAATGCCAAAATTGAAAAAAACATTTTATTTAGATTTTTGGATTAACATGCTGTGCACAAATTTTACAAAACCCAGCTTAGCATGGCAGCTTTTACAAACAAACAGCATGATGATAGACAATTGGAACATGTGAGCAGCAATATTTGCGAGGCATGGTGGCTGCAGCTAGTTTGTGCACTGAACCAAAACTGCTACAAAAATTACAAGACTCCTTGCATAAAAGCAGTCTCCTCTATGGGCATGATTTATTGAATGACATATTGGTAACTTGGCATGATTAAAGGTCACCTAGTCTTGCTCAAAGTACTTTAAGGTGATACCTTCAGTACTTACCATCTCTTCAAGGTGCCTGCTACTGAAGGGTTCTACAGAAGGAAAGTTGATTTGACAGAGGTCACTTGGTGCTGAGTGATGCATGGTAAACACTATTACATCCGAGAATCTGCTCAGCCTCTTCCATATTGTCAGGTGACGCTCCTTTGCTGGAACTCCAATGACAAGGCCCAAAGCCATGGGCTTATTCTTAAATGCCCAGTATGTTCTCTGTGGTGAGAGTACGAACAAGATTAGGCAGTGTAGGTTTACATGTCACAGCATTTGACGGAAGCAATGTGACAAGCAGTCATTAAGGCACGAAAATGCAATTTTTATCTTTTTGCTGTTTAATATTTTGCACTTAGTTATTTCTGCTCATGCTGTTTTTACATTTAATGTCTCTCCATCACTACATCACATGATGTAAAGAAAAAACGTAGATTCACTGTACACCTCTGTACGCATCATTATATTTTTAATATTAAGTTTTGAAATTGGTATGTGAGTAGAGCTAAAGAACTTGAAACATCTTAAAAGCAAAGAAAATTTGATTTTACTTAAAGGTTCTCTTCACTAAGTATCTTTTTCTCTGAGTTGTGTCCTTTTCTAATGTATACATATTTAACCTGCCCACTCTCGTTTGCTTTTTGTTAACCCCTTAAATGCCATGACAAACGTCAAAGAACTGATAAGAAATGCGCACTTAAAAAAAAAAGAACCCTGCATTTATGTGGCTTTTTCTTTTTCCTAAAGTCATCACACCAAGAATGCCTATAGCGCTTTACTATTATTGCTGAAGAAAACTAGCAAAAGACATTTTGTATTATTTATGTGTCAAAATTACAAGGTAGTGCAACCTTTGTTATGATGGGTTAACTCGTTGTTGGCTGTTAAGGAGTTAATGGTGTCTATACCAATTTTTTTCACATGACGCTAGCCTCATCATTACACCCTTCTAACGCTTAAAGAAATTCTTTTAGATGTACCGGTATTAAATAGAGATAAACAAACAGTGTTGCACTGTGTTACCATGTGTTACAAACAATGCCTTTGCTAACATCAGAGCCCAACATGAGCAGGAACACATACTGCATAACAAAACAAAACAAAAATTTTAAATTGAAGCTTTCTTAACGCCGGAATTTATTGAACTTGGCTATTCTTAACCGGGTCTAATGTGCTTTGTGCAGAGAGTTTATTCATCTACAATCCTCTCTACAGTTTAGGCTCTACTAAGATTGTAGCGGAGTAAAGCCTGCCCAATATGTGGATGACTTGCCTTTGCAACCTCCAAGAACACCTTTGGTGGTAATAACGCTTCAGGGAACATGGCAATGCCATGCAGCCTCTGCTGCAGGACCCAGTGTTTTGTCGCCTTCACAAACAGGTTGGTGAAAACGGACCGCGTGGCTGCTCTCTTGAGCCATGAGAACTGGGTCATTGCAGCCAGCATCCACGTTCCAGAGTTCCTTGGAAGGCGCTTGAACTTTCTGAAAATGGCTTCTGTACCAAAAAAAAAAAGTGTGCATGAAGAAATTGCTTTTGGGTGAATTTAACAGTATACTACTGCTTGCCTATAAAGGGTTCACCAAAAATACAACTATAGTCAGATTTCAAGATAAAACATACAGTGTCATTTCTTAACCTTCTAAGATGTGAGCATGCGAGCACAGGCTCTTGTTTACTGTAATGTGGCCATAGAAACTATGGGTCTCTACATCATCCTTTCACTTTTCGACTGAAACTTTACTTTTTCTACTGATATGACCTCAAAAGGGTGCCTGCCCCCTTTGGTGCATGGCTTTGGCATATTCAGGAACTGCTAGCAGCATAGCAAGCTACAAATACTATACCGAACTAAATGCACATTCTATGAATGTTTGTTGTCAGTAGTGCGACATGCCTAGCAAGGGTAAACCAACAAAATATGTAAGCAGTAAGTAACGAAAGCATTATTTTCAAGGAATGGCTCTTGCAGTTAGTGCTGTGAACAGATACTCCAATAAATATTACAAGATTTCTCACATTACCTATCAATGAAATTACTGGCACTTGTCTTTGCTTATGCATACACCATGTGTTATATGGTGCAGCTGAGTTCTTGGAATTTGCTTAGGCACATCCCTTTTTCATTTGTAAGCACACTGACCTCTTCTCATCCAACCTCATTTGCCACTGCGATCCCTTAGTGCACTCATTTGTCTGTTCCCTGCATGTTGCTCAGCACCACTTCGCCCACCATCTATGTGATTATCATCCCCACTTGGGTTGTAATCTCTCTCTCATACCTCAGTAAATCGCAAACCATATCCATCCTCAGTTATCCATTTCATAGCAGCAACAAAGCATTTCTACTTTGGTCACTTATAAAAAAAAAAAAGTGTTCTTATCCTTAAACAACTTTGAATACTGCAAGCTGATCTATATATATATATGAAGTGGTGTTAATACTAAGCTCATAAAATTGCAGTACAATTTCATCTTTGTAGTACTTTGGAGGCAGTGCAAACTAAAGAGCGAGTGGACAATCACGAAACAGTGATATGGAGCATATACAGGTGTTAGGTCCATTTGGCCACTCCCTTTTTCCATTCGCCAAGCGTGACAGTGGTGCAATTAATTCACAGAGTCTCGAAGCACTTTTAGCACTCAGGTAGTACGATAAGACGGTAATTTCGACAAGTAAGCAAAACAAATGCTTTGCTTTTTTTTTTTTTTTTTAATTCACATTCAATTTTGGTATGCTAGTACAGTCCCTGTCAGTTAAACTGTTTCTAAAACATACAGAGGCACCTAGACATGTAATCACACTT
>NC_051161.1:30525963-30555469 GCF_013339745.2 Dermacentor silvarum | reverse complement strand
TGGTTTTGGCACGTTACAACCCCATAATTCAAAATTTAGTTTCGATAACTTCTTTGGTTTCTTACTCGGTTGTATTGAATATCCAGAAAAGAAGGAGAGGACCATTGTATCTGGCTTTTTAGCCATTACCGAAGCGTATGATAACGCTAACCGCAAAGCTTGTGGGATATTCTTGAAGGAGAAGGCTTAGGCAACGACTGTATAATCTTTTGAGGGATATTTACTTGGAAAATACCGTTTGCTTTGAATGGAAGGGATGAGGAGCGAGAAGAAAGTTGATATCACTTAAGGACTAAGACAGGGTGCGCTTTATCTCCGCTGTTTATGATGTACATGGTAAAGATGAAAGGGCGCTAGAAGGAATCAATATCGGGTTTTATCTCTCTTACAAACAAGCGGGCACGATAGCAGACCAGCAGCTCCAAGGCTTGTTGATGCGAACAACATTGTGTTGCTTGCTAACAGGCAAAGTTATATGCCCCCATCAAGAGTACCTAATCTAGGCGTTAGAGCAATAAAATCGAGCTGCTCGTTTTATAACAGCCAAATATGACTCTCAGTTGAGCGTTACTAACATCAAGCTTCGATTGGTCTAACCCCCCTGGCATCCCGTCGTAAGATAGCAAGTATTTGCCTTATTCATAAGCTATATTATAATTTTCCCCATTTACGTGAGAGCCTAATTCTGCCAGCCATGAGATCATCACGAAGTCTGTTTAATTGTCACAGTGTTGAACGCATTCATGGTTTTAGAGAGTGTTCAAGTTTTCTACAGGAAAAATATTGACTCACAGTGGAAGGAAAGAACTAGGAAGCTTACCAGCAAGTATGCGATCAGTATGGATGCAATATGGTAACAAATAACGTTAAATGCTAAGTCAGAGAAGCTGAGACAATCTCCTGGGTCGCGGCAATGGAAAGGAAAACTGCTATGAGTAACTACCTAAGAGGAAAAGACAAAATCAGGAAGGAAACATTTTAGGATAGCTAAAAGGGAAGCTCTTTAACGTTCGAAGCGAGATAAGGATGACTTAGAACGCGTAGGTATAAAGTGAGGTACACCAAGGAAGAAGTATAGCATGTGTTTGCTACGGTAAAGCTAGGGAAACGACGGAACATGTTTTATTGGAATGTGCAGATATCGACCCGGCTTTCAGTTTAAGCTCCGATAGCCTCCTTGAAGACCTTGGGCTCAGGGATGGCAGGGGGACCGCAACAGAGAATAATAAAGGCGATTGGAGGTTTGGTGGTAGAAAAGTAGGGAGACGCAAACAACGGAGGGGTACAAAATCAAAGTTCCCAATAATGGTTCAGAAAGTTTGATGCTTGGAATGTTTTATCTGTAAAAAAAGAAATAAAATAAGAAAATATAAGGTAAGTAAGACATTGGGCAAAATAAGAAGAGCTTAGCGACGCAACCCACCGCTACATTTAAAAGGGGACGCTCATAGCATCCATTCATTCATCAATATCTCGGGCCTTCAGGACTAATTGTTTCAGTCAATGAAGCCATTTTTTAAGTGAAAAAAAAATCAGCGTGAACACTCGGGACAAACCACAAACAAGAGACGAGACAAAAAACAAAACTCTTCTTTGTGGTTTGTCCTGGATGTTTGCGCTGAATTTTTTCACCTTAAAATAATACGTACCAACTAGCACTAACCAAAATTCTATTGAAGCAGTTTTTTTTCCCCTATTTTCCCCTTAATCTTCACTCTGATTGACGCACTATTGATGCTCGAGCAGAATTTTGAGACAGGTGTGGTTGGCAGTCGGCACCCGCGGCGATGAGGGAACTGTTCGAGAACTCACGTGCGGCTGTAGAGAGTCCGTGCTGCTGCTGCTCGTCCTTGGGGACGCCAAACAGGACCACCAGCGCCATGAACACGGCGCCCGCGATGACCGCGAACAGCCGGCACGACAGTAGGCCGGACTGCCTGCGATCCCCGCCCAGTGCGAGCCTGTTTAAGGACGCCCTGCCCTCGTATAATGGATCTAACTTTCATGCCTTTTGGCAAGTTCACGTTGAACTTATGGGAAAGTGGGAGCAAAGGCTATCGAATTGAATTAACGAAAAACAATGCATTCTAAGTCGTGTTGCTATGACATTTTTTCTTCTTTTTGCTCCGACGTCCTGTGCTGATTAAGCTTGATTAGAGAAAACGTATTTTACCGAAACGTGTCACTGGATGTAAATGAAAGCGCTTGAATTTCTGAACGCGGCCGCGACAACGCGCTTTTTGCAGTTTCTGTGATTAATTCACATACGATTCGTTCGCGGGCTAGTTGGCACATTGGTCTTGAAAACTGGGTTGTTCAGCGGAAATGTACAGCTTTGTCCGGCCTGTCTACGCCGTTTGGTGTCCCTTATGTCCTGTCCATTTACACTGCACGAACTCTGTTTTCAAGATAAATTTGTAATTGCTTATTTGTAGCTGCACCTCAACATTGAAACCAAATTATGCAATGTCGCTAGAATTAAATGATAACTGATGATGCTCCAAAGATGCACACCTGTAGTAGGACATCCCAGATTAACATTCATGCGAATTAAGCATAGACCGATACCACACGTACGCATGATATTTTAAGCTTACCCCTCACAAAAAAGGCCATCGCGGCAGTGAATCTAAACTAATTTTGGGCTAAGAAATCATAATTGCTGGGTGACAGCGGCGGGCGCAACCAGTCTGCTGACGTCGCTCTCACCTGCGATGACCAGTGTCCTGCGCCAATTACCAGTTTCAAGAACAAGGTGACTTATTTTCGAAATACGTCGTGATATTATGGCGTGCCAACTTCTCTGTCCTAAATTAGTGGCATGCAAGTAACAGTCACAAATTAAGATTTTATCCGGGCAGTGCGAGGTCAACACTGACACGACCGAACGCTACATACATTTCAATGTTTCTTTCCACCAACGCGCCGGATCACACGAAAGTTTGCGAGCGCACTGTGCAGTTATTAGGCGTACTGAACAAACGGGAACGCCACTGGGGACACTTTACGTATGCGCTAGCTTGCTATTGTTCTAGCAGAGCATCAGCAAAGGCATAAGCGATGTATATGGAACGAAAGCGAAGTGTGCTTGAAACGAGAAGGTTTGAGAGCTGCGTGATTGCGAAGTGTCGGCAGCTTTTTCACTTACCCGTCATCATCTGTCTCTTCTGAAGACGAAAAGAAAGAAAGCATTGGTGAGTGGACGTGGACGCCCTTCGGGCTAGCTTTCTCCACAATACTTCTCCACATTACGGTCTGCCTTAGCTAAATAATTCATTTGGCTAAGAGCCCCACTGATGGCACCGCTGACAAAGTTTGTGGGTAAGTCAATCCCGTTAAGATTGTTGCAGTGAATATCTGTGTTGAATGCTATTAGAACTTCGAAGATACGCATCCTTACATAAACGTAGGCGAATACGAAAAGTGCCAAATGACCGCAATGTTTCGGTGGCTTCCGCGCTAACGTCGCACATCTTGTGATCGCTCCCGCGCGCTCTACAGTATAAAGCCGGTGGCACATGGTAATATCCCACCTGCAGTCTGACGCTCGATTAGTGATGCCGAAAACACCATACAACAGCTTTTTCGATAGGCTCCAGTAAAGTCAAACAGCCCGATCGCCTTTTTTTTCACACGCAAATAACGTCCTATCGGAAGCTGCGTCTTACCATGCATATCTTCTTAACGCTACGCACTCCACAATGACAATGTACTAAAAAACACTGAGCGGATACCGATTTACAGAGGCAGATGTCAAGCCTTTGCACAACATCTTAAAAAAAAAAAAACCATCACAGTGCATCACAGACGCCCACAGCCAATGATCCTCGAAATGGGAAGTGCGTAAGCAGAAGCAAGGGGACATGTTTATGTTGTGTCAATTTAACAGAATCATTGCTTCTTGTTCGTTCCAGTACGAGTCTTACCCGCCGCACTGACGGGCCGACTCTGGCAACAGCGTGGGCGCGCTCTCGTCTTGTCTGCCGGTTCACGATAAAGCAGGAACGCACTAGCTTTGGCCAGAAAGCAGAAGAAGCAGAAAGCACGTACGTTTTTCGACGGGGCTGTCCTGGCCCTGTTCGGCGCCGTCCGCCATGCTGCCCCCGGTGTCTTCCTCAGGCTCGGTTCCACGCCGCGCGCCCCACCCGAGCTCCCGGATGCACGTGCGGCTCGGCCACGCGCTCAGCAGCCACCTTGGGTGCGGGCGCCACCAAGCGGGTGCGTGTTGCAAATGTGAGGACGAAGAAGGCGGGCAATAATTGCATTGCAGACTTGCCGAATAATAACAGCGCGCGAACTCCTTACGTGTCCAATACGCGCCACCTCGTCGACTTGGCCTTCGGCGCCACCTTCCCCGTTCCTCTCGGGACCATGGATCTTGGGTGCGATCACTGGAATTTGTTAACACCCATTGTTTTTTTTTTTGACCTAACACGTGACTCGTGCCTACGTGAGACAATAATGATGATGAGAATGTTGATGATTTCCACACTATGGCACAGACCCACAAAGGGGGATTGTCCAAGAAGCGGGCGGTATACTTAATATAAAAGAATAAATGAAGGAATACAAAGCATTGTATAAGAGTAAATGTATAGAAACAGAAGAGGAATCATGCAGGATTGACTGAAGATGAATGAAATAATACTCGAAATTTGCAGGAGAAATTTTCAAGAGCAGAGACGAAGGATAATATCAAATTAGCACACTATTCTTTTTTTGTTGCAAATGAAATCGCGTTTGGGAAGGCAACCATCCCTGTATGTGAAGCCCAGAGCTGAGGCCCCCCGCAATAAGAATGATTGGGGATGTAATGGGAAGGCTGAATTTGTGAAACAGAGCCTCGAAACGTCTTTTTCTTCGTAGCTAAATTCGACGACTGGGGAAAAAAAAAGAAGGTCGATCGTCTCCGGATCATTACAGGAGTGACAGAGAGGGAACTGCGTCAGGCCAGCCTTGTACAAATAAAAATTTCATGCGGCATCACACACCCACTAATGCCTTGCTTTTTAACTTTCTTCTTTCTATTCTTTATGCAGGTGCTCCTAGAAAAAAATGCCAGAACTTTGTAAATAAGAGTCAATGGCAGGACATTTGTCTGCTGTTGAACTCTCTGGAATGCAGGAAAGCAAGAAAGAAATAAAATATTTGAATGGCCCGAAGAACCTCCCCTAGCCTGCTACATCACAATGATCAAGAGGGAAAAAGAGGCAATGAAAAAGAGATGGGTGAGAAGTAATGAGTCTATACTGATTTTGAATGTCAGCAATGTGACGATTTCGGCTAGCCACATACAGTCAGTACGCTTGCACGACACGCGCCCACACAAGCATGCGATGGACCGAAAAGCTACACTCATACGTTATGCAACATGCATATGTAAAATTAAATCTATGCGAGCCTGCGTATGTACGCAATTTACAACTTACTGGACACATATGGCACCGATACGCACTCGTACGCTGCTTGTGAGCGTGGATCAATCCGTCAATGGCAATGCAGCCAACGATGGCTGTCCTAGTTCATTCGAATTCCTGCCTGAACATGCGCATCTGCAAAGTTGTTTGAGTTACGGCTTTTTATTGCGGACACTTGCGCATTTTTGCCGTCGCCGTCGCCGTCGTACTGATGTTCCGTATAAAGTCCAACGGCGATAAAATCTTCGCCGCGCGTTGTGTGCGAGTGAAAGCGTGCGAGGGTTGGTCGCGTCCGGCAATAGAAAAAATCTCTAATTGGCCGTATGCTGTATGTGCAAGTGAAAACACGCGAGGGTGAGGGACGCGCGCTTTCATGGGGAGCGAACGCACGGCGGAGAGCAAACGTGACTTCAAAGTAGAAGGGGAGTGGTGGGCGAGGAGGGCATCGAGGCACCCTAGACTGTGCGTGTGCGTACCCGCTCTCCCACTGCGGCGCATGCGCGCAGCCCTGTCGGCCTCTGCCGCCTTGTGTCGCCGACTCTCTCTTGGCTCTCGCCCGCCTCTCCCCTAAGAGCGTCGACAACGGCGTTTACCGTTCTGTCACGTAGCCAGCACTTTGACAGCGGTTGTGTGCGGTCCCACAAACAACGCGCACAACTGTTGTCGACGGCAGCGGCATTTTGCCCGCGTTCCTGCGAACGCGCTTCTAGTACACTGTACGTACACCCTATGGCGGTGTACCGTAGCGACCATAAGGCCATGGCCGATGTGGTCACTAAATAAATGAAAACCACCGGATCATATATATTTCTCATTCTTTAATAGCTCAAATAACCAATTACACCATCACATCTTAATAGTCATAATTGGAAATACATAATTCCCACCATAGTACAGCTTCGCTGGTCTTCCATCTCCACCCTAGTGGAAAGGCTGACAGTATCTTTTTTTATCTTTGCTTTACGCGCGACTTTGTCGTTGCTACTTGTGCGTAGCCTTGCAGCTCTGTCTTCTCTGTAATGACGAAGTATGTTTCCACCAAGGACTGTTTTATGTACCGTATTTTCGCGCGTATAACCCGCCTTTGCATATAACCCGCTCCCTTAACTTTGAACTTCACGAAAAAGAAAAAAATAACCTCGCGTATAACCCGCACACTTATCCGAAAAAATGAGGACTAGGAACTACGAGCAGCCATCATTTCGTTTTTCAAAACAAATTTATTTCAAAACGACCGCCGCAACGTTGTCAGCGCTGTCATCCGATTCACTGCTGCCATCCGAGCCTTCGTCGCCGCTCTCGAAGACGTAATCGTCTTCGGAACCATCTCGCAGCAGCTCTGTTGCCGATTTCTTCAGCAGCAGCTATGATCTTCAGTTTCTCTTTCACAGTGAAAGACTGCCGCCGAGACACATTCATGATGCCTAAGGCTGGCCAACTGTGGAAACTGGGCGTACAAGAAACGGCACCTGACTCGTGCGAAAAGCGTGCGAAAAGCACAGAAAGCTCATACCGAAAAGCATTTTTCTTCCTCCATGCCGAAAACCGTCTAACCAGACTATGAATGTGGATCAGGCGATAACCTTTGTTGGCCTCTTATTGGCTTAACACACGTCGATGTCGATAGGCATGCGGACAATGCGGACTCTGCACGACAGGCCGCGCGTTGCCGTGAAGCCGCCCCCCACCCCCTCCCTTCGCGAATATTCGCAGGTAACCCGCACCGTCACTTTTTAAGCACTTTTCTTTTTTCAATTTTTGGTGCGGGTTATATGGGTGAAAATACGGTACTTTCACTTGTCGGTGACATAAAACATAAAAAAATGTGGTTGATCCCTCTTATATAGGAATCGGTATAGAACACGAAAGTGAAACGTGTCTTCACAGAAGTAGTGTAATGTTTATTGCACATTGATATATAATGTCTATTGGTGTTTTGTGGCTAAAGCGCCCTTAGGCGTTGATGCACCCACGCTGACGCCTGGTGGCACGTCTCCTCCATCACGACTACCAACGTCGATGACCATGAGCAACCGTCGTGCATATGGAAGCTGCACTACGCTGCACACGCTAGCACAACGCGAAAGACGAAGCACGTAACTGACACACTAATACAACGCGCAAGACAAAGCACGTAACTGAATCGTCACCGAGTCAAATCAGCGCGTACAGCGCGTCGTAATTGCAGCCTCCGCGATCAACTTCAGAAACATTTTCAGAGCTAATTGCGGAGGCCACGCTCCGCTGTGCTGAGTACGGTGAACGCCACCTAGGTGGCGTTGGTAGTGCTTCTTGATGCCAGCGCCCCTTCGAATGCTGGCATCGAGGCGTCGTAGTGCTGAGACCACCGAAGCGTTCACTGTCGGTGCGCGTTAAAGGCCCGACCACATTCGGCGTTGTCCCGGCGTTTCCTGGCGTTTCGTCACCCGGCGCCGCTCAGCGTCGACGCTGAGGGAGGCGCCAAGCCGAAACGTCGTACTCAAGGCACACCAGAAATCTCGGCGCCGGCGCCGCCGCCGGAAGCGGCTCGATGAACGCCGACGTGGCGCCGACCAATCAGCGCGTGGCCGTGGCCGCGCTGCTGGCAACTTTTGCAAGCGACTTCCGCAGCAACCATTTCGCTTGCGTGCCACCATGTGGCGCCAGTGTCTCGTCGGCGAGGTGGCGCCGTCTGAGAAAGCAGCCGCTCGTACCTTCGAGCGCGCTGCCGTGAATGTTTTTGTGTGTGTGTGCCGCAGAACTATAAACAGGGCTTAAAAACCTTAATCGGGAACCTTACTCATAGTTCACTTGAATGACATTGCACACTGCTTCTGGTTAAATCTGTCTGGTCACATTGTGCGACGCTGGACTGGCGCTGTTTGCGTGCGTCTCATGTGGCTGGGTGACCTCTCCGGCGCCGTTAATGCAACGACGCCGAGAGACGCAACGGCAGGAAACGCCGGTGAAAACGCTGAATGTGGGCCGGGATTTAGTGTCATAATGCAGTACTTCTCTTTTCTGCTCGTAGGCGGCGGCACCGCCCCGAGCAAGAGCGCGGGTACACGGAGGAGTGTTAGATATATAAGGCGCGTCTGTGTAGCTCTCTGCAAATGCGTTTGTGGCGCAATGGGTTAAACGCTCGGCGATCTATCGTCGCGGACCGAGAGGTCGCGGGTTCGATTTCCAAATTTTGCATGTTTGTGGAACATTTTCTTCTGGTTTCTTTCTTTGTATTATGTTCTATGACGTATTTCCGTGACGGAAATACGTCATAGAACTTGATACAAAGATCAGTGATACATGTATCAGTGATACTTCACTGACGTATTTCCGTGACGGAAATACGTCAGTGAACTGATTGACTTCACTGACGTATTTCCGTGACGGAAATACGTCAGTGAAGTCTTGGTGGACCCCGGCATAAAACACTTTCGTGTTAAAAAGCGACAAAAAAGTGACAAAAACGTGACAGCTGTAGTGTCATAGTATCGTACTGATGCGATGAAATATCTCTTGCTGTGGTTTTCTTACTGCGAATAGTTTTAGAAGATGATGATGCCCTAAGTAGATACGCCTTGGCGAAATGTTGCCTATATATTGCCATAGCTCAGGTGTGTTGCCATATCTGCCCTGTCGGCGACTAACTACTGCGTCTCAAAGAAGTGTTAGTGACCACCAGGATATTTGCAGTAGCAGGCGAAGGTGCAATCTGCCTCGCTGAAGTCGGTGATGATGCAGGTTTGAAATGAATTCTTAACCGCAATGTTGCCGACAGTCTTCAAATGACCGATCTCCTTGCAATGGCTGCAGCGCTTGTGACTCGCGGGTATTGCAAATACTCACCTCCGCAATGAAAGCAATATCCCGGCGCCACCAAGCGATGCTTTTCTTACACCTGCTGTTGCCTGAGCTGTCGCTTGACCTAGCCCAGGGGCTACAACCCCTTCCCTCAAGCTTTGCTGCCATAATGCTCTTCCCGACCGGCTGGTGGCCGTGTCACCGTGTCAGCTACTTCCCCGACCGGGTTGTGGGCTATCTTGAAAGTGAAGAGCGGCGTCCATTGGGACGCCTAAGAAAGTGGACGGACTCGCCCTTGCAATGATTTGCACTTTATGCGCCTTGTCTTCGCCGAGAATCCGAAGCTCAGCTTGAATTTTTTTTCTTTTTGACGACCGATTTATTTAGCCTCCCTGAGGGCGACGCTTGCACCTTGAAAGAGAATTCTTTCTATGATAGAGCGCGATGATGACCTAAAAAAAAAATGGTCGAACTCCAATCACTCGGGATTACATACAACACCCAATTCGGACCAAAGCGGTCCATTCACACAGAGTGCAGAAAAAACATACACGTCCCACCATTACCTGAGAACACCCACCCTCTGCACAAGCAAGAGCGCAGGTATACAGAAAGAGCCAAATGATTACAAAAACGCTTTGCAATCTCTAAGGACGTGGCCTATGTAAACACGGCCGAGTATCGTGATCGAGACGCCACGAAAGCGGCTGTACTAGGTCAACAAAATCATACCATCGCTGCAAGCTCAGTCATTACAACCTGGCCGAAGGTCGAGGAGGCGTACACCTCCTCCGCAGCCAAATTCATAGTCAGCGACTCAAAGACAGCCATACGAAATTTCGCGAAAGGGCGCATTTCACCCGAAGCTCTCAAAATTCTGGCCAGGTATACCCGAAACCCGGCGCAGCTGGCGGCAACTCGTTTGGGCACCGGCGCACTCCGGTATTCCGGGAAACGAAGCTGCTCAAAGTGCGGCCCGAGAACGGGCCATCCGCGGCCGCATGACAACCTCTTGCGATGAGCCGATCTTCACATTACGCGGGCGTGTCCCCTTATAAGTACAAAGGAAAAACGCACCAGCTTATTACCTCCAATTCCCATCACCACCCTAGAGCAGTGAGAGACTGCACTGCTCAGACCCTGATCTCCAATTTCGGGTCGTACAGATGGCCGAAGACGCCGCCAAAGCGCAAGGCCTGGCCGCCGCCTGAGGAAGAAGAGGACGGGCACTCTTACTCCCCTCCTCCCTAAACCCTCCATCTCGGAAAAAATAAAGTTTATACTACTACTACTCGAGCGCATTCTGGTCCCTCGCTTCTCCGAAGTTACATTTCCAGGTAAGTTCTTGAAGACTGTAGACGTACTGTTCGAATGTTTCGCCGAGTAGCTGAAGACGCTGGCGATACCGGACACGGTTTAACAAGTCTCTGGTAACGGCGCTGAAGTAGGCGAAGGAAACATAAGTGAAGAAGAGGCAACAAAAAAAGCTTCGTTTTAAATTCTGGAGCTTAATGTGCTGAAACTGCACAAGTGGTTATGAGGATTGATCGGTTGGGCATACTGAACCAGTTCTCTCAAAGAACCAGTTCTCGTTTGCCTTTGTCATGCGCAAGCCGTGAAGCAGAGTGTCCAATTTTGGCTGTCTTATTATTGCTATTAACATTCTTTGCGAACTTATCCAAGTTTGCAGTATGTCTCTATGTCTTATGTCCGCGTCCGACCTCTTTCCCACCAACTTGGGTCACTGGGCAGTCCATGGTCGAATGGGTAGATCACCGGGCTTCTGGGTGCTGGGGGCATCGGGTTCATAACCAACCGTCGGATCAATTTGGGTAAGTGAGTATGCAACTCTGGGAAGGTGGTGTTCTTCAATGAGTCTCTCTGACGTCAACTTGGGTCACTGGTTATGTACCACTGGGTACGTGCTGGTCTTCATTGACCCTCTTTCACTCAAATTTGGAGCACTGGCATTGTGCCGCTCTTCTATAAACATCTTTGATGTCAACTTGGGTCACTAGGTGTGTGCCGTCTTTCATAATAATCATTATATAAAGCATACGATCAGTAGATACCCATGCATCGTAAAATAGATTGCTAATAGCATTGAAGTCGCCAGTCATATCTAAATGATGAATGCACGTACCCCAAATTTTTTTTTTCACCCCCATTCCTACGCCCACACCTCTTCTGAGAACATCTGTACCATTATACAGAAAATCGTAATGATCATCACCATAATAATCACGCAGCGAACACCAGAGGGCTTCGCTCGAGCCACGACGAGCTGCACGCGAGCGTGTGCAGCTGAGCTCGAGACCAGAAGAACCACAGGCTGCGTCCCACCGTTGAAGGCTCGGGTACTGAGCTCTGTACAACGAGACAGCTTTCAGGCAAAGCGATGTCTGCCGAGAAGCATAAGGATGCCGCCGAGAAGAAGATGTCGTCCCGACAGACAAGTCCGGATGCATCTCAAGAGAGAGGGAAGCAGCCTCGATCGCCGCCACGATCGCCGCCTCGATCACCGCCTCGATCACCGCCTCGATCACCCCGTCGATCACCGCCTGGGTCGCCTTCTTGGTCCCCTCATCAGACCGGTCCCGTAATCATCACCGCCACTTCAGCCGTTGGCAGCACCGTCGGCGGCCACGGTTCGCGCTCGCCTTCGCTGTCTCTCGTCCTGGATGAGATGCAGCGAGAGCAGGCGCGGGACAAGCGGCGCATCATCATCGGCTCCGCGCTGACGCTGGGCTCGGTCGGCCTCATCCTGTTGGTGCTGCTCGTGTGGCTTCTGAGCCCGAGCCCGCACGCCAAGCCCACTACGAGCGAGGCCAAGGCGTCGAAGCGGGCGGCCGCGGTCCCCCCCGGTTCGCTGGGTTATCGCCACCCCAACGCCTCCCGCTTCGGTGTCGGCGAGCTGGATGACGAAGCCAGAGACGACAGCAACGACTGGGGGGATTTCAGACTCCAGCCGGGATGGCGTGCGGACCGCCTTTTGTAGATATGGTTGCAGTCTGCGTGGTGGAAACGAGCGGGCGTGCGGGTGTCGCGAAGCCCGCAGTACTAGGAGCGCGGCGCGGAAAAAGTCTGCGTTGCATCTCGTCCGTCGTCGATGCGAAAAGGTGAAACAAGCGTTGACGGCAGAAACGGCCGAAGTCTTGAGACTGGCCCTGGACCACGTTACATCCAGCTATGGCCAAGTCCTGGAAGGGTCATGACTTGGCGTTGACCTGTGGAGTGAGGAGTGAACGCTTGGTGCCTCCCGTGGAACTAATAAAACGCGGCTTAATATGAGATAGGTGACTTGATTATATACACTTTCTAGTAGTCAGTTTACCGATCACCTTCACGCCAATGTACAATTTGCTGTACAAGGGGTCTCGGGAGGATATCTTCCCGAGACCCCTCGTAAAACATATTGCGCATTGGCTGCAATCGTTTTTAAATTGAACATATAGTTATGTAAAATGTTCTTCCAGGATATGGAGACAGATGCATGCCAAGCTGTATGTAAATTGTTGTCATATTATTGCCATCAGCTATCAAGAAAAGTGGTGCTATTTGACCTATACCGTTTCGGCGTCACAATGAAAATCAACCGTGAGGTGCGTCTCGAATACCGTTTTGAATATATGCAACATACCACGTGATATTGCACCTCTATGTCCTTACGACAACAAAAGGGTTTTTTTACGACAAGACACTTGAGTCTGCTGCTTTCCTTGCGTACATCGAGATGCTGGTTTCAGCAGTTTACCGGGGTATTAAATTTACAATATTTTACCGGGGTATTTTTACGTTCGTAGCGTACCAGTCGGTTATTAGAACTAACTTGAAAAGCGATCATGTCCTTCGGGCTGTCTTGGGGAAGAGATTGTCATGCGAGTTCCAGTCACTCTCCCGACTGTATATAGTTAAGGTGTCCCACCTACAGTTTTACCTAATGTTTTTAACTTTGGGACACCCTATCGTGCTACTTATTCAGTACCTGTTAAAATGTACCACATTGGTGTAATAAATCTGAAAATCTGAAACACAACTGCGCAGTCACCTTTTTGCGGTTGCTTATGAACGCGCTCGCGATATCGGATAACGCATGATTCTTGAACGTAGTGGTTACCAGTGGTACTTTCCAGAAAGACGGGTTTGTCGTGCATCAGGTACTAGAAGCGGCAATAAATTAGTTTGGCGCGTTCTGGAATTTACCTGGCCACCACGAGCACATTTTGAAGACTTGATGACGCCTGTATAAAAGCGGCCGTCATTCGAATCGACGACCGCCGAACGCACTTGTTGCTGTCGCCGCCGCCAAGCTGTAGCATAGTTTAGAGCGCGAAAGTTTGTTTGATAGAGAGTTTACAGTTTATTCTGTGCCCGCCTGCCTACTTGTCTGCCGGCGCGCCGTGACAGCCACGTGACGATATGATTAGTATCATCACCATCATCATCACCATCATCATCATCATCATCATCATCATCATCATCATCATCATGCGCAAGACAAGTAATTCGAGATCCTTGGGAAAGGCGTTCATCCTACAGAGGACATAAATTAGCTTATAATCAGCGTATTTGGCCACAATAACCATTTCTGGTCGGCAATAAACCTAAGGTAGGTCTAAGGATCGTGCGTAGTGACATACGTGGAACGGAAAAAGATAGACGTAACTTTAGGAGTTAGACGGCCAAAAGGTTGTTGTGTTGATCTGGGCGCAACCGCCGACGTTCCATTCATCGTCCCGCCAGTTGTCTTAAGTATAATACGGCTGTCCGCGGCAAGCAATGGAAAGATAACGGATAGCTCTACGCGTACTACAATCAGTGCATGTTGATAAACATTGTTCGGCTAGTCACGGATATTTGTTTTTTATTTTGTAAAGGTAATTATTTCAATATGGTAGCTTAGGTAACTATAATTAACTTTTGTGACAGATAAAGCGTCAATACTAAAGTTCCTTAGGATGTCAAAAAAATGACCTTTAACCACGCTTAGAATAACCAGTCTTCTGGTGTGTTCCTTTGCTTTCAGGCTAAAAAATAAGGCCCGCGAAATTAAAAAAAGAAGTAAATAAAAAAGAATGCTACGTGACGACGCGGCAACACGCCAGGAATATGTCCTCGTCGATTCTTTGTCCTCGCCAGGAAGTGCATGTCATCAAAGGCATCATTTTACCCAACGTTCGCGCCAATCTCGGTCTTCATGATTTCGAACTTGACCACCACAATCTCGGGGGTCGCAAGCCTGGACTGCTTTTGACACCAGCCAATCTAGATGGCGCGACGTGTCCCACAGAAAGCGACAGAAACAGCAGAAACTATTTCACGCTCTGCCGTCTACTTGTCCATCGTGCCCGTCCATGTATCTGTTGATTTAGATTGCTTTTTATCTACGTTCATAAAATAGTAATGTATGTCAGAAAATAATTATGCGCATTGCTTTGTATCCACGTTTGTATTCTACATGTTTATGCGGATAATAAAGTGGAGTTTGGAACGTTTTTTTGGGCATCGGAAAAGACGTCACATGTGAAATTTAATATCCAAATATATCCTGTCACAAGGCTTTGTTGCCGAGTCGTTGGCGAGAGCGAGCAAGGAGAGAAGAAAAGAGAAAGAAAACAACGTGAAATAAATGGAGAATGATAATACCCACCTTTACAGCATAACTGTAAGGCACGTGTCATGTTTTCCTTTTGCGTGGCGTTAGGAGAAGTTAATAACTATTAGTTTGTAGAGCACACCTCATGTTTTGTTGTGATGAATATGGCTTCAATTTTTGCCACCTGACAGCACCACGATCAGGTGGCATGCGGCAAATTTACTGTATAGTTATTTTATTTACTTATTTACAATAAATACTTCAAGCGCCACATACTTGAGGGAGGGGGCGGGCCAAAAAAGGCGAAGTGAATTTTTTTAAACGAAATGCTGAGCATCAGTACAAACTTCAGTTGCACCTGACCAAATGAATTTACTTTCACAGCTGCCCTTCGCTCTTGACGATTGCCATCAGAAACGACGATGGTAAATTAAGAGATTAAGTTGTATACAGAATGGGAACAATATGCACGGAACAGTTATACACAGAATAATGGTTACGGCAGTGCGCTTTTCGCGTTCAAATGCGTTATGTCGCAGTCGATAGCTGCTGAATTTACTTAGACCAATGTTTATCGAATAAATTTTCACCGTACGGAGGTTACGACTTTTGCAAATGAAGTTTTGTCTTTTTATGTCCTTTGCCTTCTTTCGTTCGTCTTTCCCTCCTTCTTTTCTTCCTGCTTTCTTCTCGCTCATTCCTTCTTTTTCTTAAATCCTTCCTTCATTGCATTCCCCTTCTTTGCTATTCTCCTTCTCAGTTTGTTTGCTCAGTCAGCAGCAGCGTCGACTTGTGCCTTACATAAGTCAGGCTTGCTCGCTTCATCACTTCGAATCAGCTGCGAAGGATAATCCACTTTCGTGTAGCGATTTTTTTCGCGAGCAAAGCAAAACAATGCAAAGCAAAGCAAAGCGAAGCAAGGCAAAGCAAGGCAAGCAAGCAAAGCAAGAAAAACATAAAGACAGTAGCGTTACGAACCAGACAATGTGACGCGCCTTTAAGCCTTCAAACTGATAATAAATTTAAAAAAAAGGAACAGACGTACACTGTGGTAATAGGTGCTCAACCCAGTCAGAAGGCAACACGAGTTCATGCAGCACGGAGCGCTCGCTAAACAGAGGTGACGCAACGTGACGGCACACAGTAGCTCTCACAGCGCCCGTTTAATGAACAAATAAAGCCTTGGCACCAGGATATTGACCCACAGCATGCTTTGCAATAAGCCCCTGCGACTTGTGCCCGTTCCGAGCCGAACGACATGTGCCCTTCATATTAGCTTCGAAGGTCGTCTACTGATGACCAAACTAAGGTCATGTTACTTGCTTTCCAGCAGCACATCCGTTCATGTTATGAGAGGTCATTGAGTAAGCCTATATGTCTGTTCTAACTCAAGAATACCTATATAAAGTCGTGCAAAATAAACACTATGCAAAAAGCTCCGTTACCTACAGTATATTGACCTCTGGCTCCACCGCTGAAGCTACCACTGTCGTGGCGGTCTAGGCAGAATCACGTGACAATGCCTGTCCGCTTCAGCCACAAAGACAGTGTGCTCAAACAAATTTATCTGCTATGTCATTGTGTTTTTATTCATTGCGTTCGTTGTAACGACTGGTCGATAATATACGTCTGTACGGCTACAAATTAGGAGGAG
Source organism: Dermacentor silvarum (assembly GCF_013339745.2). Lineage (NCBI taxonomy): Eukaryota > Metazoa > Arthropoda > Arachnida > Ixodida > Ixodidae > Dermacentor > Dermacentor silvarum. The sequence continues at coordinate 30,539,022 of NC_051161.1, read as the reverse complement.
AGATCTCGGTACGAAGGCGTACGAAGGTGGCTTACCGTTCGAGGCTGCAATGTCGGACGGATTTCACCAAGTGCATCTCCAATTCCTCCACTTGCAAGCTTCCACAAATACAGTAGAACCTTGCTATTGTTAACCCGCATATAGTGAAATAACGGTTATGGTGAAGAGAAACGCTGGTCCCGATTACACTTTCAAAGATGTACGTGCATTTTATATCTGATGTAGTGAGGACGATCACAGTGAGGAAATGAATATGTACATGTATATATGCTAAAAAAATGTCACAGTTTCGCCCTAAGAGCGAAGCAATGAATGCGATAGCAACACAGCAATGTCATACGAAGTAAGGTGAGCGGCTTTGGTAGCAATATGAATTGTAGTAAACATGAGCTGATTAAGTAAGCAGGTGTGCTGCGGCACGGAGCTTATGACTTCCTGATGATGATGGAATAAGCAGTGATTGCCCCGCACTGTGGCTTCAGCGCATCGTTTCAGTGCACTGGCTGCCTTGAATTCTTATCAGGGTGGTCACCACGCTTGGCAATCGAAGTGCACTAGCCAAACCGCGAGATAATTCATACCTACGATACGGCGAAGCACCTTAGGGCCGAGCCTTGTCCCTCGTCCTCCGTTGTCCGTAGCTCTGGTTTGCATGGAGACCGCTAGGGGCGCTGTGGTGCACAAGGGCGTTCGTTCCAGACGCGCGCTCTCTTTCTCTCTTGTTCCCGTCGCTTGCTCTTTTTCTCTCTCGTCGGTAGCTCTGGTATGTATGTAGTCCGCTAGGGGCGCTGCGGTGCACAAAGGCGTTCGTCCCCGACGCGCGCTCCCTTTCTCTCTTCCCTTCAGCCATGGATGATAACGGTCACTTCTGATAATGGCGCCCCCGCTATGAATGAAAAGGCGAGAGTGGCGGCTCAACTGCCAGCGGAGTCGAGGGCTCGCAAAGCTGCTGCAGCAAAACGGCAACGCCGGCAAGCGGACTCGGAGCTGAGGGTTCGCGAAGGTCGCGCTTGAACCGAGCATCGGCGCCACCAACCTCAGGTAGATAACGCTTCCGGCGTTTTGCCACCGCTTCCCGCGCTCTCGCATGTACGGGGGATTCACGGTTACCCGAATGATCCCCCGGTGCTTCGCCCACTCATCATCATTCACTTCGTGGATATGCGGTGATTTTTTTTTGTTCGTTTGGCGTCTTGTGCGTAAACCACAGTGTCTCGCCGCCTTGGCAACGCATAGCGGCTTCAGCTTCACCTCTTCACGTGATTGTTATAGACTATTGTCGCAGGTCAAGACAATTCTGACTAGACCAGAAGAAAACATTGTGCAAACCTCAATTCAACATTTCAGAACCAAATATGTATAACCTGCGTTTCAATAAAGAGCAGATTTGCGCTTTATTGAACGAGGATTAACCAACTGCGCTTAACGAATATTTGGCGCATTTAGATAAAGGCACTGTGACAGCACGCATACTTCTTTCTCATGTCCGTCCTTGTATTTTTAGCGCTATTTAGTATCTCAGTATGACAGACCAATTAGAACGAATTCCCACCTTGGTCAAGTACTGAAAGGCACAACTTAGAGCTACAGCTACAGCGAAAATATTGATATAGTGAATATTTTCCCCGGTCCGGATGAATTAATTATTACGAGGTTGTATTCTACTGAAGGATGATACCCCACCACAAGATTGGCTTGAGCCGACAAATGAGTATGCCTTACTATCTGAGCAAACGAATTATTAAGGTCCAATTGACTGAATTTAATTCTTAATAATAATTAAAGTGGCTGACGACGTAGCGTGAACAATCGAGCCTTAGTCCCGTATTCCGTGTCTAACGAAGAACTTTCTAAGTGTCCTTGCAGAGGTATAGCCGTTTAGAGACACTTCTTTCAGATATCATGGCATATGTCGCAGGTGTCATCGGTACCATAATGAAGGTTTACTAGCTGAAGACGGTCGCAGGAACGGTATATACCACATGGTGAACCCTGAGCCAGGCAAATACAGGGGCCCCCTCACGAAGGTACGTGGGCTCAATGCTGTGCTTCTCCGACGTGTGCAGACTGACACTCTGCTGTCGCCAGCAAATGTTGCCCTCAACAACAAGTACGAGGAGTCGGCGAGGCTGCAGCCTCCTGGGCCCCGCCCTTTCGCGTTAGGCCTATCCCCAATGTCCATACGTGCTGCGGACAACACACAACGTGCTGTAGAGACATCCTTCTTTTGCTGACACTCGGGACGTAGCCGGACACTCAGGAGCAGTGCACCTTCTACCTTGGAGGAGTGGGTCTCTCTGCCGCCAATCAACGAGGACGGGAAGGCTCTGCTGCACTGGAAGGCCCTCCTGCCCTACTTCAGGAAACCCGAGGGGGACCAGGTCGCTTCTTCGCTGAGAGCCTCGCCTCATGGTCTTCGTCAACTGCTGTGACGGCGGAGGACGTCTGGGAACATCCACAGCAATGTTCACACCGGAGGGCATACGCCCACTCAATGCGGGGCAAATGGGTAATAAGGAAAATTCTGTAAATAAAATGTCCTTTCCAGTAAATAAAATCCAACTCTCTATATGCCCGACTCCGTATTCTATCCCAAGTTCACGACATGGGAGCATTCGGGTCGTCATCGGGCCACAATTATCGTCGGGTCATCGCTGTGCCATAGCCATCGTGTTGTTGTCGCGCATCGTCGTTGTCCTTGTCTTTGCTTGACGTTTAAAGATTTTCGTATAGCGGGTAACACATTTTTTGCTCCCTCGCTCGCACTCTCCTAGGGAAAGAATTTTAAATTCTCGTATTTAAGAAAGCATAAAAAACGTATATGCACGCGTTCATTTTTTTTTTCTTTTGACTGGCATTGGTGCACTTTTGTATCATCTCCAAACATTGCGAGCTTGGTAGCGTTGTTTTACGCGCGCCTATACACTACTTACTGAAGCACAAAAAGGAACATACTATTTTGCAAGGTGGCCACGATAGGTAATAAGACAGGCTAACCCCTTCAAACCTTCGAGAGCAGCGAGTCGGAGGCTCGAGGTCAGCGAACACCACGCTCACAGTTGCCCACCAGGGGACACTTCGCTTTACGAGCCACGCAAGAAAAAGTAATATTAGTCCAGGTCATCGTAATAACAGAGCCGTAAAAACGAGCGGGCCACCTCGAGAACTGCGATCTGCCGGCGTTTGGCGCACCTGTCGACCTCCTTTGCCCTTTTCGTGTGTAATCTCGCACAGCGCATAGCGGCAGCGAGTGGCTAGTTCTTGCTTTGTAGCTGGGACTTGCCTTCAAAGGCACTGACACGTTTGCCTCGTTCGTAGCGTGATGGGGAAGTGCTAGCACCTGTGTCTGTTGCACCTGCAGCATAATCTCACATAGTGGTTCAGTTGCAGCGTCTTGTATGCGTGAAAGCAGTGTTATTCGACATTGACAAAACAAAGCGCACGAAGGGAATAGCCGTGGTTGTACAGTATTTAGTCGAAGCTGCGGGCGAGAGCACGGAGTTAGGAGTAGCCCTCTTAACCGACTGTCAAGAGGCGCACATTTTCTTTGGCAAACTGGTCAATTAGAGGTGAACGAGTGCGCGTTTAACGCCAACGCAATAAACGCTTTCTAGCTTTCTCTATTATTCGCTTTTTGCCTTCCAGGTGGCAAAATGAAGGTGCGTGCGCCACAAATGTAAATGTCATGACGTTCCGACAAGTAGAATTGCACTTATTTTTTGACGAGGCTTTTCATCTCAACTTTATTCAAGCGTACGTCCCCCACTTGTATGCTCTTCCTGACTGCTAATGATGTAAGAAGAGGTTAAATGTGCGCGGAATGGCTTATTCATATCTTGACGGATTAGTTGACGGGGTCGAATTGTGTTAATGAAGCTTGATAGGGTTGTGGCGTTTCTCACACGGTGAGAAAGTAGGGGAATTGCGCAATATTGACGGAACACAAGACGAAGAAACGACGAACAAGGCGAAAACAATTTTAAGCGACCTTTACTTAGCACATCTTGATAGCCGACTGCATGACCAACTACAAACTTCAAGATTAACCAAAATCTTCCGTTATACCGTTGAATATTTTCAAGTAATATTTAACAATGACCAAGCGGGCCTATGAACCAATTAGCGATTCAGGTTCTGAATCAATTCTGCTAATGTTTTAAACCACTCAATTCAACTTTTGAATTACCCGTGGAAACATCCATCAGATTCTTGGAACTGCAGCCTAAATTTTTGAAAACTCACATTTGCTGGGCGTACGAGCCACGCCGCTTCTTCCATTCGAGTCGGTTCATTCAAAATTCGTAAAAAGGTCTATAGCAACAACGTGTTTCGCGAATGCCTACTAAAGAACCTCAGATTGTCAAAATTAATCCGTAGCCCTCCATTACGGCATGCCTCATAATCAGAACTGGTTCTGGCACGTAAAAGCCCAGAAAGAAGAAGAAGAACGAATGCCTAAAACAAACAAAGTTTTCACTCGATGACAGATAGCTTTAACAAGCAGATATACCGTCTTCCGATACCGGGTTTTCTAAAGCAGCTTCTAATATCCGTAGTGGAATCGGTTATAAACATGTTAAAAAGGAAACCACAGGACAGGCAAGCAGCATTGGAACGCAAGCGAAAAGAAACAATAACTGTGATACCCTAGATGTATCGGTTATTGCATATTCAAAAATAAAAAAAAAGGAAAACGCTCCAGCGTAAATGTTGTATTCTCTGATCCTAAACAGCTTCCCGCAATGTGTTTGAAAGTAAACAAAACAGCAAGAAAGCCACAGTCCTGCTCCATAAGAAATAAAAACCGCTTTCTAAGCTGTATTGAAGGTGTTGTCTATTCGGTCCCGCCATCCTGTAGAAGGAAATATGTAGGACGGACAGGGAGATGCATAAATGAGAGATTAAAAGAGCTTATAACTGCAACGCACACAAAGTGATTAGTGGCCACCTAGGCCACCACTGCAGAGATTGTGGTTACGCTGCAATCTCTTCGGGAACTAACTTTATAGTAAAAAAACAGAGAAAAAAAAGAACTAGAGAAATAATTGAAGCTACTGAAATAGTATGCCTAAAAATTGTGTTAGTATGCCTTCTCTGACCCTCTCCCAAAAAGAACTCGATTTTTTACAGCAAAGGTGTTAAGGGCGTGTTCCCCCAGGATCGTGTCCGCGTGTAGAAAAAAAATATCATCATCAACATCTCGGCTCCATGTGCGTGGTGTATTGGCTCCATGTGCGTGGCGATTTCCCGCCAGTTGTGCCTTAGCACAGGTGTCAAAACGGAGGACTAACATGACGGATAAGTCATGACATCAATAACATCACATGCTCGTCAGTTACGTCACGATTAACGATAATAAAATCATGCGTGGCGCATACCCGCATTGTATATATATATATATATTCGAATCGTCTAATCGTTCTCGTTTTTCTTACTCACGATTCATTCCTCGTGCAATGCTTGATTTCCTTTACGCTGCTCGCTTATGCAGACTTACAGCGCTTCCCTCTGTAAGTCTGCATCTCCGGTGACTTAATGCCTGACGCCTACTAACGGAGCTGGTGTTACCGCTGGTGCACTTTCGCAACCTTGCCTTTCTTATAGTTGTCAAACTCGAGAAACCTAGAGGCGTTCTCAAGAGGTCCAGGGATCACAACTTCAGTGTTCAATGACGTCGATTCAGAAATCAGCAGCAATATATTTTCTTAAATACAATTAGACTGTTCTAGAATTTTGTGAAAGTACTGCACAATACGTGGGACCCGAATACACCGTTATGGACGGAGGTGAAACTTGTTTTAAAAAATGGCAGAGGTAGGCCTGAGGTTCACTCATCTAGCCTGCTATTCTGCACAGGAACAAACGTAAGGGGAGAGAAAGGAGGCTATAAATTTTGACGACATGGACAGAAGGCGTGAATAAAAAATCTGTCAGATGGGCTTTTCGTATTTGGGAAGCAAGCTTGTTATAGTATATACAGATCGTATCAAATACATGCAATATTGAATGTGTACACATTTGCAGCAAGTCGGTGCACGCCTTCAAGATGACGTGAGTTGCTTGATTCAATTTCAAAATTGAAGCTACTACAAGGAAAAACGGGACCGGTACTTTCTAAAAAGGTTGCCTCGTACGGATGAGTAGCTGGTTAAGTAATTCCGGTGGTACATTTTGGAAATACTAAAATATGTATTGCTGAGTATACAGGAAAAAATAAATAACATTGCTCACGGGTGGATAAGTAGGTTGGTTGGTTAGTTGGTTAAAGTGTTAAGGGCTAGTTCCCCCAGGATCGTGTCCGTCTCACTCACTGTCAAGGAATTTGCTGCGAAATGCGAATAAGTTCAGTGTCCCGTAGATCTGCGAGCACAAGGCATGCGGCCTCCTTACGCACTATTTACGGTGCTTCGGGGAATATTATCTGTTTCTTCCATGCGCGTGGAAAGCCTCTAGTTTGCAGGTTGTAAAGTACAGTCTTTCCTTCGACACTGATTCCAGGCATGTCCAGATGAAGTGTTTTACATCGCCACTTTCTTGACATTCTACGCATAACGGAGAGGCAGGTCACCCAGTTTTGAACACCCATGCTGGAGTTAAGGTCAACCCTGTCCGCCTTTTATACCGGGTGTTTCTGCGAATGCATTAAACAATTCAGTAAAAAAAAAATACCTGTCACAGATAGCACAATTCTAGTACTTGAGCGGTCTACTCGAAGTGGCGGACATTACCATGCATAAAATATTGAAATGCATAATCGCCTAATAAACAAGATATCACTAATTAAATTTCAACCTAATTAACGTATGGCACTTATTGCAATTCACAAATTGTAGCCGGTGAGACTACATGGCATATCTACGGGAAAAGAATTGTATCTGCCACAGCTCAAGGACTGTAATTGTGCTATCTGCCACAGACAATCTTTAAGAATGGCTTAAAGTCTTCGCAGAAGCACCCCGTATAATAGAGTTGCTTCCAGTCGGTTAAGCCTTTTCACTACACAGCGCTCATGTGACAGTGGCCTAAGCGACCGAAGGTGGCAGCAAATTGCATTCTGGGAAAAGCGTTGGCTCATGGGTGCTCTCACAGTCAATGGCCTTGAGAGCGCATAATTACGAGTTCGAGACCCTTTCTTTACAAACTTTTTGTTAATTGAATAATCGGCTAATAATTTCAATCAGCGGTAAGGTAAGAACCAGTACTGATTTCGTTCTTTGCATGGTCAACTATATGTGTTGAGTTTAACAAAAAGCTGGAGTGCATGGTACCCGCCAGGTAGCGCAGGCTTCATGGTCTCCAAGAAGAACAATAAAGTGTGAACGCCATAGAAAACTATACAAAATGAAGTGGTGTCATCACTTTTTTTATAAGCAACAAAATACAGTGAGCAAGGAAAGAAGATCAACAAGCAAGTATCGCGAAAGGACAAGGAGATAAATGTCCAAACACTTATTTAGCATCCGTTTTCCCAAAGGAACGGAACACATTTCTTACTTAAGGCCACCGGACAGCTTACATAAGGCCAAGCTTTTTGATAGCTCAGAGCGACAGCCCTTAAGCCTCCTCTCCATTCACCGTACTTAAGGAAACGAGACTAATATGAACGACAGCGATGAATGGCTGGGAAGGTCGACATTGAGAAATGGATTCGGGGATTGGACAAGGAACGGGCACGATAAAAATAAATTCGGAGAAACAGCTTGTATCCTCCGGTTTCTGATCTCTCTGTATACACCACAGGACCTTAACGTTGAGCGAACCAAATCTTTCTCGACGGACGCTTAATCCTCAAAGTACGAGTAACAAGGGGATTTCAGTAGAGCTCCCTACTGGAATGTGTGTTGACCGTTTTTCCCCCCAGATGCGCGGAGTTTTCTCAGAAAGCACGAAATGTATCCAGCAGAAAGCACGGACAAGTACAGAAGGGAAGACGGCACAGTTCCTTGTCAGTGCTTTCTGCCGGAAGAAGAAGAAGAAATCAACTTTATTTAAAGAGACAGCACCTTGCTTTTAGTGCTATGTGCAACCAACGAGCAGAGGCAACCACTAGTCTGATCTCTCACAAAGCCCACGGCGTGATGCACATATACTGACCTCGCATGGCCACTGAACTCAGCAAAAGAAGTTGCGTGCTATCGAACTACTGGAAAACAAGAAACGTGGATCGAAATGCCGCGGCACCTATTGTTCTTAAATTTTCTGGCATTATACTGCACTAGCTTTGCTATCTAACCTAACAAAGATAATCGCATCTCAAAGCACAACCAGAGAGGAAAAGAAGCATCTCCGTTCTTCACGAAATACATCCAACAAGAAAACGGATATATACAGATGGGTCCTGTTTTCAGAATAGTTAAGTGTTGGTTATTGTCCTTTCAGGTGAACAGCGTATACTTAAGATATCTCGCTTATTATCATCCACTACAGCAGGGTTATGTGTCGTATTAGAAGCAAAGAAGGTCATTGCTGAAAGTGACGCACGTGACAGCTGAGTTGTTTGCTCGCACTCGAAGTCGGTGCCAGAACTTCTGAGTGACATCCATGCCAAAACTTCATGTATTACGGAATATGTGCAGGGTGTGGCATTGTGTTCACATGGTGTATTTCAGTGGGTGCCTAGCCACATTGAATTGCACCGGCACGGCTGGACAGACGATATGAAAAAAAAAACGGGCCTATGAAAATGGTGAAATGTGCGGTATTCCTTTCTTCAGCCAATGCATAAGACACATCGTGAGGAAACTCTGCATGAAATGGCCACTGACAACGTGGTTCGACGACACAGCAAAAAACATATTTTTTATGCAGTGAACTCCTAACACATATTCATATTTTCAGTTAACTTACCGAGATACGTATAAATCTAGTATTATCGACTTTGGCTAGATGTAGGCTGAATCATAATGCTGCATAAGACATAATGCTGAATCATCATTATGTCATTATGTGCTTGCGTTGAACCAGCAGAGGACATAGTCACCTGTGCTGTTAACTTCTTTGTTTTACCCAGCGAAGGTGAGAACTGTGTGTCCAGTTTAGAAAAATGGGGAGTTCTGCGTTCTCTTTAAGGGCTGTTCTTTGACCATGGCTTTCTACATGCATCGCAAAAGAGGCAATATGTGCAGCGCGGAATGTTCTTGTTTTGTGCAAGCTTGCTTAAAAGTTGTGATAGTGTAGAAGCGTTAGAACTTTATATAATTATTTATTTATTCTATTTCGTTTGACTTTGTACTGAGTGGGCATGTGCTCTGACTATAATTTGAGTGTTTTTTATTTCTACCTCATTCTTAAGTGTGACAGCACATCATCCACCAATTGATTTTATTTATTATGTTAATCAGTATTCTTTAGCAATAAGTTCATCACTCAGAGCGCCTTAACCCATATATTAGTGAAGTACAGAGCAGGAGACACGTACTTACAAACTCTCCAAATGATTCCGCGGCTAAATCTATTCAAGGATCTCTGTTTGTGCAGAACCATTCCATTGAATTCAGGGGGTGGCGTTTCCCACCAAAGACGGCGGGAGCGCGAGCTCTCACGAAAAGGCTGATTCCTATGATAAGGACAGCGCGAAAACCGACAATGGCCATAAATGAGGCACTAAATATTCACCCGAGTGCCAGCCACATAGTTTACAGACGAAGCTATGGAAAGTATAGAAGAAATTAACTAACTCTGCCTAATTAAAGTTTCAGCTATATGCTAGGAAGGGCACACTTTGTAAATGTAACTCATCAGTCGGCGTCGTGGGTACATGTGGTGGCCTCGTCGTTTCCATGGACGCTGCACAGCCGTTGGAACAGAACGCAAGGCCAGAGCGATTTGCACCGCGATGAATTTGTTGAGTCTTTGAGACCGGTGAATAATTGGAATCACGGTGGCATCCGATATTTAAGAAAGAGAAGGAGAGAATAGAGCAAGATGAAACATAGTGGAGTTAACTAAAAACTGTCCGGGCTTGCTATACGATGCACGGTGAAATGGTAATGAAATCTAAATAGCAAGCAAGCGAGAAGGCATGAACGTTATTTGTGCACTAAAATAACAGGCGACACGCACCTCTGTCACGGTCTACGTCGCAGGGAAGTCAACTAGTGACCTAGCTTCTTTTAGTGCAGACTGTCGTAATGACAATATTCACAGAAAGCAAAACGCCCATTAGTGCACTCAAACATGTAGCGACGTGGCAAGTGTCCTTTCGCATATGTAATAAAAAAAAAAGAATTACAGGTTCAACTAGTGGCCTCAATGCTTTCACAGGACGATATATTTGGTGCGCCGTAAAACGCAATGTTTCGATAAAAGCAGATAGCTTGATATTTATAGTGTGCACGTACATTTCCAGGCTTGTATGCAACTCCTAACAGAAGATGGCAATGAAGGTATTTGACACATCGGTGACCGAGAAGGTATGAGTAATGAAGAGGAATCTGGGCAGAGGATCCAGCGTTCCGCAATTAATAATCTGGCGAGTACATGGCCCGCAGGTATAAACGACCGGCAGCCGAAGTCAATACATCAACGTCGAGTCTTCTCTGTTTACCGAGGATATATCTTCGGGTACTTACGCCGTCGACTTCACCTCAATATTAATATCAGCTTCCTCGGCACAGCGGTCCTCGTATTTCGCTACCGAACCAAAAGCGAACGTGTAGAACAGAAAACAGTGAATGATAGCCCATGATAGCTCGCTGGCGAACAAACTCCACTTATTACACGCGTCTGAGTTGGATACGTTTTTCTGTCTTTTTTGGAGAGCATGTAGGAAAAGGTATTTGGCGATGAGTCTCGAGATAGAACAAATTGTTCCTGCCAAAAGGAGTCAATAGTAGCGTATATTTTTCGCCGAATCTCGTTTCAGACGACTGACTTCTGAGCTTAGTTCGCAATGTAGACATAAGTACGCGTACATCCGCAACGCATTCTGATCATCGCTCTCATCTGGTCTATGATAATTGTCTCCAGTCAACTTGACAGGGTAGTCCGTACGCTAGTACAGGTGGTAAAACGGGAGAGCAATCATCATGCTAGTGAAGATTGCCAGTTCTTTTAAACGCTTCTTGCAAACTAAAAACTTTCGAGTTCGGTCCCAAGTGTATTAAAATTTTGCGCTGTATCGGCCCACTGGGAGGTAACAGCTTGGTGTTGGGGGCCGGCTTCACTATTTGGAAGATCATCATCGACGACGGCGTATGAAAGTATAAAAAAATCAACTTGCTCAACTATTGACTTTACTAAAGATGAAGAAGCAGAAGACGAACAACAACAACAACAACAACAACAACAACAACAACAACAACAACAACAACAACAACAACAACAACAACAACAACAACAACAACAACAACAACAACAACAACAACAACAACAACAACAACAACAACAACGACGACGACGATGACGACGACGACGACGATCATGATGAAATTCATGTGGAGAGTTCTAAGATTTGAAGCAGATGAGCTGCGGCAAGCCGGCGAGCCAAAGGCTGTGGTTCGGTTTGTTAGAGGAACTGTAATGCAGTGATTGGGACTTGTTGGTATGACATCGTGAGGCTTATAGCGCCTGAAAAGACAAGGACGAAGGAAGACGTGACCCACACAGGCGCTATAAGCCTCACGTATAGCGCCTGTGTGTGTCACGTCTTCCTTCGTCCTTGTCTTTCCACGCGCTATAAGCCTCACGGTATTAGAGGAAAATGCGTTTCTTTGTTAAATCACAAATTGTTGGATATACGTAAAGTACCAAAAGAATGCGAAGAAGAAAAGTCTGTAGATGTAGCGTGCATGCGTTGCACGTGAAGCAGTTGCTTAAGAACGAGTAAGCACACATCTACAAACAGAAACTTATTTATATAAGAACGTTGCGAGGCGAGAAGGTGGCAAAGACTACCGACGCTGTTCGACGAGTGCCCAGTTCTCATCTGGTCTAAAACCTCCGAGCCGCCGCCGGAGGCAGGTACTTCGTCGGCAGTGAACTGGCGTTTCCGGCCACGCTTTGCTGTATCGCCTGTTGATGTATAGCAAGAGCGATTCAACTTCGGATGAGGATGACTCCATAGCTCCGTAGAGAGGGAGGCTGGCGTTCGGCGGCGACGGCGCAATTCGCCTCAGCTCCGCAGATGCCCCTTGGCTACTGCAGTCCATCACCACAGATCCCCGTAAGCTTGGTACCATCGTCTTTTGCAAGCCGGGCTCCATTTGGACCCCCCTTTCGTCGCGGTGGGACCATTTTTCTTCAATTACGGGTCCTTTGGAGATTCTCCCAGCGTTCGGGGGCGCGTAGCCTAACAGTGCGGCGCGCCGACGGGCCTCGCCGGAGTTCTTTCCCGGCGATGGCGGCTTCAACCCCGGTTACGGGCTACGATCCCGCCTCACATCGAGTGGTTACCATGGATGTCACCCCGGCGGACCAGGATGTCCCTACCGAACATGAGTATCTTGAAGATATGATCCAACTTTGGCAACGCAAGCAACGCAAGTCCCCTCCCAAGACGCCCAAGCTCAAGGGGACGCCGGCTGCCTCGCAACCGGCGTTTGCGGGAATGTCGACGCACCTTCTACAGGAGGTGCCTCCAACTCGTCTCCTCCTCAGGCGCCACGTAAGCCTGCTTGGCGCGCGCCGCGATACACGCCCCGCATAGGACGTGATGACCTCATCGTTGTGCTCAAACCGCGTGCCTCATTTGACCTCAAGACGGTGCTCCCATCGGAACGCGCTGGTGACGCGGTGCGTGCCTTTCTGGGGACTGCTCGGCTGCCGACCTCCACGCGTGGCCAGTGTGGGACCAAAATGTGCTAGTGTGCGCCTCACCTCGATCCCTATTGCTCAACGACTCCTTGGTGACATCATGCTACCGTAGGGGACCAGCAGCTCCCGTTTCGGGGCCACGCCAAGGCGTCTGGGGACATCTGCCGCGGCGTCATCAACATCGACCCGGCTGCATTGTCTCGAGCATCAAGCCGAATCTGGAGTGGCCGAAAGGCACTATCCTCGCGGCCCGCAAAACTCGGGGACTCCAACGTGGCGGTTGTGACCTTCGAGGGCCGAAGGTCC